>NW_026057165.1:0-39556 GCF_019202705.1 Hemisphaericaspora subhashii | reverse complement strand
CAACCCCAGGGTCAATACAACCCACCCCAACAGCAATATACTCAGCCTCAAGAGCGCAAGCAACTGCTCAGTCAACCTCAACAACAAGTCAATCCTCCGCAGCTGTACGGTCAACCACGACAGCCATTCGGACAATCCCAACAACAATATCTCCCACGCCGACAACTGCATATCAAACCACCACAACAACGCAGCGAATTTCAACTGGTCAATGAGAAGGTGCCACCACAAGAACAGTTCAACCAACCTCAGCAACAACTCATCCAAATTGAGCAACGATATGATCCAGTTGAGGATGTCATCCAGAGTCCACCAACGAGGAAAAACACACATAGAAAGCCACCACCACCATATCAAGATGGTAACTGATATACATTCCCCACAAATTCGTTGTATGTTTTGTGATTCAGCAAGACGACATTGCAGGAGTATTTATATTTACATATCCCGTTTACTTTTAGTTTTAGTTTTATATCGTATATAGTTAATTTAATATAAATATTTAATGCCTATACAGCTATTCACCTATAAAGAAGTTTTAGAATGATTACTTTTCAGCAAACTCCCCACAAAATCAGCAACGGTGATAAGCAAGTCTTCAATAACATCCACATCCTTATCAGAGCCTTCTCCCAAGTCATGATCTGCACCTTTAATAATCTTACTATGGACACTCCAATATTGGGGATCGGTGGCTTGTTTCCATTTTTCCATTAATTCTTCTTTATTAACAAACTCGGGAACAAATTTATCACTACCAGAATACAACACAAGAAGTGGAGTTGTAACCTTCCCAAATGTATTCTTATAATCCTCATCAGTCAAATATGACGAGAAATAATCATCATCACCTCGTTTACTAGTCAAGGAATAGAACCGATACGCAGTCACCGGGGTATTGAATAACATCTTCCTATACTTATTAGGCAAGATCTCATTCTCTCTTCCTTGTAAGATATATTCCTCATATACCCCTTTTACCAATTCATCAAACTCCGCATCATCTTTTCTGAAATTCTCTTGATCAGAAACAGGAGCTTGTAAAATCACACCATCCACTTCCGCAACCAGTGGGAAATTGGATTGATATCTTGCTTTGGTGATATAATGCATTGCATCTTGACAACCGGTAGAATGTCCCATTAACACAATCTTCTTCCTGGGAGTTCCATTTCTTTCAGATCTGAAATATTCAACAGCACGTTGGATTTGACGAACGTCGCGATCGAGGGAAGACGTACCCCAACCAGAATATGACGAAGATAATAGTAATTGAACAACTGACCAGGNAACAACTGACCAGGGTTCGTTATTGTAGTCGAAGGAATTGATGTACTGAGCGGCTTTTGCTAGTTGGGGGAGATATGGGATATTTAAGAGTCCATTTCCGAGCCCCCCAACGAATAGAATTATGTTTGGTGAGAGGCGGGCTTGACTAGGGGTGGTGAATTCAAAGGCTGTTAAGTTGAATCCGTAGGTATGCACGATTCCTGCTTGTGGGCGGACGTTAGCGAGTGACATTTGGGATACTGTAGTTGTGGCAATTGATTTTGGTGGAAGGAGTAAGGAGTAGTGGGGGATTTGTTTATAGATTTGATAAGCGGTGATTCTAGAATCAAAATGACCAAATCTATTTTTTTTTTGGTTGCCGAAGGAAACACACCCAATCATCAGAAACAGGTAAGATTTGATTGAAGGGAATAGACAGATCTATACAGTAGCAAGATCTGGCAAGAGAAGAGTAATGAATATGTCTTTATCAAATGATTCATTTCTTCGATGGGATGCGGCACAAGTATCAACATTCATTAATTCCATATTAAAAACAAATGGAGGTGGAGATCAACAACAACAAATAGGGAATCTCTTTCTTGACAACAATATCGATGGATCTTTACTTCCATTCATCACAACCGATCATCTAAAAGAAATAGGAATCAATTCATTACACACTCGATTATTAATCAAGAAAGCAATCAGTGATTTGATTATCAAAAACTATCAAAAGAATCCACCAAAATCAACCAATGATCCAGAACATAAATTACATAATCTAAACATCAATGATAATTATGTTTCACAAGAATCATTAAACCTTTCAACGGTATTAATGAAAGATATGATCAAGAAATTAAGTATTGAAATTCAAAAACATCCACAATTTTCAGCTCCACTTGCTTCTCCATCTCCTCAAGATCTAAAACGATTGAATGATAATTTCACCAAACTAAAAGCCGATTTGATTCCAGTACTCAAAGTCCTAAAAGAAACAAAACCATTACCTACACCTACATTGGATCCAGGATCAACTGTTTCACTATTGGATTCATCTCCAATATATCATACCTCAAGTGAGAATTCTGAAAAGAAAGAACTCACAAGATCAAATAGTACATCGACATCATCAGGACCAAAGGAACTGAAAACTCCAACTAGTCCAACTTATTCCCATAGATTTTCGTCAGGGACGTTATTATCTATGGGCACAGGTAAGATCATTTCACAGACCGTTCCAAAATATGTGGAACCAAAACTAGCAAGTAGTTTCAGTCTACAGAATGTATCTGAAAGTACAAGTTCTCAGAATAAACATCGACTCGGTAGTGGCACTGGAAATGCCGCCACCCTGGGTGGTGCATCATTGGGATCCAATCTCGAAAATCAACAGCATTCTAAAAGGGCATCATCTCATTCTCCAAATGTTCCACCGACAGCTACATATAGACATCAAGATAAACCTCCAGGCACCACCGCAGCTGGAACTGCAGCTAGTGGAACTACTACAAATAGTTCAACCATGGGGGGATCAACTACATCAACCCATCCGACCAGCAGCAGTAGTGGCTCAAATGAACCACTTAAACAATTACGTGCATCCACCGATGATTCATGTTTGAAAATCTTACAACAAGCCATGAAGCGTCATCATATCCCCAAAGAAGATTGGTCGAAATATGTATTGGTCATATGTTATGGAGACAAAGAAAGGATATTGAAATTGGCAGAGAAACCAGTTATAATATTTAAAGAATTACAAGAATTGGGTAAACACCCTGCTATTATGCTTAGACAATTGGCGGATGCAAAGATGAATAATCTTGAGGATGATGGTACGCTTTATGAAGATTCTAGAATTGGGAGTGATATTCCGGGTGGGCTTTTATAGTTTGAAAAAAAGAGGGTATATTTGTGTATAATCGAATAGATAGTTTCCACCAGATTGAAGAGTTACAAAATGTGAGGTTAAAGTGTTAGAACACAATTGATGGGATCCCACAAAAAGGAGTTTAGTTTGTGAAGACAGCCGGACGGTCGCCATGGAAGTTGGCATCCGCTAAGGAGTGTGTAACAACTCACCGGCCTAATGAACTAGCCTTGGAAGTGGATGGTGCTAAAGTGTGTTACTTATTCTTTATAGTCCGTGATATTCATCCTGACGAATATCAGGCATGTAAATGTGTGTAGATTCCATTCCTGTTGTAGATATCCGGTCTTTCACCAGGCATGTTGGGCGATAGGGGTTGAGCCCTAAACCGACACTAACAACACGTGACCAATGGAAAATTTAAAACTATACTATAGTCACGTGACACATAATGTTAATATATGCAGGTGTATGATTTCTTTTTTTCTCATACTTTTGGCTCATCACTAACAAATTTACTATGAGACACGCTATAGTGAGACTTTACAGATACTGTATACTGTCAATCAGATTTGGTGAGAGTGGAAAAAAAAATTTCATTCAAACCATCAATCTTTTATAAAAATTTACATAGAAAGTTTCTTTTCTTGTTATAACCTTTATAGACCAATAACATATACATTCAAAGATGCCTCCAAAATTCGATCCATCTGAAGTTAAATTCCTTTACTTAAGAGCCGTTGGTGGTGAAGTTGGTGCTTCATCTGCTTTAGCTCCAAAGATTGGTCCTTTAGGTTTATCCCCAAAGAAGGTTGGTGAAGATATTGCCAAGGCCACCAAGGACTTCAAGGGTATTAAAGTCACTGTTCAATTAAGAATCCAAAACAGACAAGCTACCTGTTCTGTTGTTCCATCTGCTTCTTCTTTAGTTATTACCGCCTTAAAGGAACCAGTTAGAGATAGAAAGAAGGAAAAGAATGTTAAACATTCTGGTAACATTCCATTTGAAGAAATTGTTGAAATTGCTAGAACTATGAGAGAAAAGTCTTTCGGTAAGACTTTAGCTTCCGTTGCTAAAGAAATCTTGGGTACTGCTCAATCTGTTGGTTGTCGTGTTAACGGTAAGAACCCTCATGATATCATTGAAGCCATTGATGCTGGTGAAATTGATGTTCCAGAAAACTAATTATTTTACTAAAATTATGTACAAAAGTGTTTTAATAGGGTTTTAATTTGATATTTAACGATCTTCGAAGAATATTGGAAAATATGAATTTTGTTTTGATCTGATTACCATACCCTCCAAGAAGGGTTTGATTTTGAATTCAGATCGAACATTGTAATCCTCTAGAAAGGAAGGTTTTGGAAATGAAAGTATTAATGTATGTGGGAGACCTTAAAAGATACCTATATGTGTGTGTGTGTTTGATTATATTGATGACTGTGAAACTCCTCTAAAACAAAAAACTGTTTGCCAACACTCTGGTGCCTAATCACTTATTATTTCTATAAGTGGAAACTATATTGGGTTCCTATTTTGGTGCAAACTAGAATAACTCTTTTGAAGCTGACTACTCACCATTATACTCGTATTCTTCTATGAGTATGATAGGTCCATTTCATTAGCTTACATCCTATAAGTCACATATCAATATCAATACACACATACAATATAGGATCTTAAATGCTCCTATACAAAATAATACTAATCCATATATCTTATCAAATGTAGATTACTCTAAGCTTGTAAATGTCTCTATTCTAACAATGGTATATTGTACCGAGGAACATTATCACTTGAAATAAAAATCACGTGCCCAAAAGCGCATTTGTCTTGTTGTTTCGGTTAAAGTTGGGAAGAAGATCCCCCCCACTCTTTTTTTGGTGAGGTAGGATTCCTCAAAAATTAATCAACAAACATCAAATCAAATACTCTAACCTCCAGATCTCTCTTAACTATACCCTAATTTGATTAAGATCTGACTATTAAGAAGCAGCAGAAGCAGAGTAAAAGTAACAGTAACACTAGTAGTGCAGAAAGATCAAAGCAAGAGAGATAAGAAATGTCAGATAGTGTTGGTACGTACAAATCTTCAACAGCAAACGATATTGATTATGAAATGATTAACTAACGCATTCTATAGATAGAGTATTTGCGAAAGCAATAACAACCATAAGAGCATTATCATCCCGTTCCAACTATGGTTCCTTACCCAGACCACCTGCTGAAAACAGAGTCAAACTCTATGGATTATACAAACAAGCAACTGAAGGAGATGTAGTTGGGATAATGCCACGTCCAGTTGGATTCACACCAGAAGATGAAGGGGCCAAAAAGAAATGGGATGCTTGGAAACGTGAAGAAGGGTTAAGTAAAACAGAAGCTAAAAGAAGATATATTGCCTATCTTATAGATACTATGAAAGTGTATGCCAGTGGAACTGTTGATGCTAGAGAATTATTAGGAGAATTGGAAGATTTATGGAATCAAATCAAACATATACAATATGAAGAAGATTTACTGGATAACCACAATCATCATAATAGATTACCTTCACAACCACCCCTGTTTGGTGGCGACAGATTCTCAACCAAAACCCCAAGTATTCTTGGAAGATCAGATAATCCATATCGTAATAATTTAGAGCGAATCTATTCCCATTCTAGAAAGAATGTTCCATATTCAGTAGTTGAATACTCGCCTCATCAAGAAGCTAAAGGGAGTGGTTCTAATAAAGGAAAACCCACAGGTGGGTCGGTATATTCCATGCCATTGATTGATAGGGAGTCTCTTCGTCGTCAACAAGATACTCCGATAGATAAGAATATCCTTGAGGATTTTAAGACATGGCAAGGAGAAGTCAATATGGTGATTAATAGACTTACACGGGAATTCATTAAAAGCAAAGAAGCCCATCCACAAGAGTTACCCAGTGATGATGATAGTCCTTTGAAACGGAAAGTATTTGCGATTTTAAAGATTGTTGGAATCAATGCATTGAAGTTTTTGAAAAACTTTAGTATTAGTGTTTTATCAATCATGTTTATTGTTTGGTGTTTTAAAAAGAATGTGGTTGTTAAACGGACAATTGTAACTCATGGAGGGAATGGTAATGGAAGTGGGAAACAGTCTAAAGAGTTGGTTATTAATATGGTAATGAATACTAAAGAAGATAAATGGTTTATTAGATTGTTAAGCTTTATAAATAGCTTTATAGGATTTGTTTAACTCATTAATAGATGTAACCTTATTCTCTTTGCACCCAAGTCCATATCCACTAGTATATTTGGCGACAAATATTATGTCGCGACACTAATCTTCTTAGTGAAAAAAAATTCTTGAGATGAGCTTTCTACTTCAATTATTTTTCTCTTCTAATTATCAAAAGACAAACTTAAAGGTATTCTTAGACATAAAGGAGATACGAAACCACACAATGGATATTCATCGTTGTCGCTTTGTCGACTATACACCACACACCATCACCGCCACCGCCTTCTCCCACCCATCCACTCTTTCCACCAAACCCCCTTCATCAGAATTACGTCTCGCCATAGGTCGAAGCAATGGAGACATCGAAATCTGGAACCCAAGATATAATTGGACCCATGAACTCACATTACCCGGTTCCAAAGGCCGTTCAATCGAAGGATTAGTCTGGGCAACCTCACCCGAGGGAACAGAATCACCTAGATTGTTTTCAGTTGGTGGATCTACATATATTACTGAATGGAATTTATCTACTGGAAAACCAATCACTAATTATGATTGTAATGCCGGGATCATCTGGTCTATAGATGTAAGTTCCAACAATCAGAAATTAGCTGTCGGATGTGATGATGGTTCGGTTGTGATCGTGGATATATCTGGAGGTCCAGGATTTATGGAATATGACCTAATTTGTCAAAGACAAGATGCGAGAGTGTTGAGTATAAAATGGGACAACAAGAACCAACCAGCACGTCTTGTTGGAGGATGTGCCGATGGGAGGATTAGAGTATGGAGTGCTGATGGTGAAACTAAGGGAAGAATTTTGGGAACAATGAGGGTAGACAAATCAAAGACTGAAAGTACTTTGGTTTGGTCACTTAGTGTTATGGAAAACAAAGGGCAATTGATTAGTGGTGATTCTACTGGATCGGTTAAGATTTGGGATTTGGAGAATTATACTTTATTGCAGAGTTTTAAGGTTCATGATGCAGATGTTTTATGTTTGGTTCATGATGTGAATGAAGAGAAGATCTTTTCAGGTGGTGTTGATCGTAAGATTCATCAATTTGATTTGATATCTACAAAGACATCATCTAAGTGGGTTCACAGTTTTAATAGATTATTGCATTCGAATGATATTAGATCCATGTCGATTTATGAAAATAAAGGAGGATATGGGTTTTTGGTTAGTGGTGGAGTAGAAAGAGCAATTGTGGTTCAACATGTTCAACAATTCCATGATGGTAAATACAAGAAATTATTAATTAATCAACAGCTTTCTAATGTGATTGTTGATTCAGGCAAGAGATTGATTATTATGTGGCAAGATCAACAAGTTAAGATTTGGAAGATTCTTGAGAATGGGAAATATAAATTAGTTTGTAAAGTTTCATTAGCTGATGATGAAAATATCACCAGTGTTGATTATAATTCTGAATCTAATTTATTAGCAGTTTCCAAATTAACTTCAGTTAAGTTATTTCAATTGGAAGAATCAACCAAAGGGAAATTACACGTTCATAAAATCAGAGATGAAAGTTTTGATTCATTAATCGAAGGTGCCAAATTAATCAAATTCATTGAAAGTAAAACATTATTAATCGTTACCCCAGAAGAAGAATTATACAAATTCGATATCAACCCCGAACAATCCAGAATCGAATTATCCGCCGAAATCGAACAAATCGAACCTTCCCCTTCCACCAATTCCACCTCCAACAAACTCCAACATGCATCATGTATAAACAACCTTATCATTTCTCCCGATTGTCAAAACTTGATTATATCAAGATATAACGGCCAAATCGAGATCTATCCATTAAACGGCACCTCCCCTGCCTATATCCTCACCAAATTATCTTCATATGCTCATTTATTACAATGTTCAACCAATGAAAAATTAATAGTCCTAACTGAAGATAACAAGATTTTTGAATTCTATATAAATCAAACTGAATCCAAAACATTACAAACCCCTTGGTCCAGAAGAAATAGCGAATTCTTGCCTAGACAATTCACGAGTTTGGAAGATAAACCCCAAGGTATGGTTGTTAAGTATGAGAAGTTGTGGATATTTGGATCGGCTTGGTTGGTTTATTTTGATTTGAGTGTGAATATTCCTATTAGTAAGGAGTTCAAGAATGCTGGTGGTAGTGGTGGGAGAAAGAGAAATAGAAATGGGTTGAGTATAATTGAAGACGAAGCTTCTGGTGAGGTTGATGAGAATGTAGAAGTTTTGGAGACTTCTTTGAAACAGAGAGAGATTGATAGATTGAGACAACAGATCCAAGATGATGAACAACTGACTAATGGTAGGTCTGGTAGTGGTAATCAAAAACCATTCTTTATTACCGAGAAGTATAGGCCAATTATGAAGGTTTGTGATTTTGGTGAGAATGAAATTGTCGTGATTGAAAGACCTTATTTTGCATTACCTACTACTCCTGCTTTTAATTTACCAAAATTGAAAATTTAGAATAAGTAAACTAATTTATATAGAAACTGTGTATATTAATGAAGGTCATTATACGGATCAATCTTAGGGACAATCCGTGCCCCTTGAAAGAATACTCTAGCAGCGGCTCCACATCCCATTAAACACATCTGTGCCTCGCCTGTATCATCATCCCTATCTTCACTCTTCAATTCCCAAGATTTCTTCCCTTCGAAATATTTCATATATTTAGTATCGTAAATCTCACGATATGTATGATGTGGTTCAAAACTTTGGATGTATAATCCAGTCTTGGGATCCTTCATGAATTCATAAAACATGATTAAATGTTTCTTAACTTCGTCATGAATCCTGGTACGTAAATCCGGTGAGACTTCACTTCCCACATATAATAAATAATCCGCCAATCCTTCAATCAACAATTGTACAAAATACGACCCATCTCTCCAATATCTCTTTGAATGTTCATAGTCGCGATCATAAAAGAATACATTCAGGTCTATTCCTGCCGTAGCTAATTCATCAGCAATTCGTTTCCATTTAGGATTTCTCGTAATTGCATATAGCTGAGCGGCAGCAGATAAAGTGGTACCAAGATTATATGTCCATTTCATCCTATTCACATCCACTTCGGTATCCTGAACCCCATCCATAATTAACTTATCCTCAGGATCCTGTAAAACTCCAATCTGCCAATCAATACACTTGCCAGCAAAATCAATATATTCCCTACTTCTCAGCGGGATATATTTCGAAATCTGTAAACAACATTTGGCTACTTCGGCAGTCGTACAAGCATTCAAATAATGATTCTTAATATGCCAACACATTCCCCCCTTCGTTCTTGCCTTAGGGTCATTATTCCACCCCGTCATCAAAAATTCCACCAATTCATAAGCCTGGTCCATATATTTGCGATTCCCAGTCACTTCATACGCCGTAATCATACAACTGGCAACCTGGGCATCATCATCGTAATAAATATCCATATCATCCCCATTTGGGTTCTCGGCGGCGGAATATCCTTTAATTCTGCGGTTTTTGTATTTTTGGAAGATCATAACGGCAGGATCAATCATTGGGTGGAGTTCGGGAAACAAGCGGGCGCCGTCGATGATTGATTGGACGGCGACGGCGATTGACCAGATGACGAATTTGTGGTCGTCGTAGGTGCCGTTACATTTCCGTTTGGAGATGAAGGTTTGTTGTTGGGGGTTGTAGTATTCGATCCAGAATTTGCGGACGGTTTGATAGCCTTCGATGTTTGGATCGGAGAGGTGGGGGAATGTCATTGTGGGATGAATTTATAGTGTGATGTAGTGTTATTATACCAGTTGGCTATAATGTCGGAGGAGGGTTTGGTAACTAATTGGTGGAATGAAAGATATTTATATAATTTTGGGGGTGAAGGCTGTGGGGGAAGAAGTATTGGGGGAAAAATGAAAATGATTGCGAAAATTCTTAAGAATTATAAGGTTGGTAAGGCAAATCAAAACCCACGTGTAAAGCTTACTATTGAGATACCCATTCCAATAGAGAATGTTCAAAGAGGGTAGGAAAGTTAAGAATAAATATGTATTAATTAATTTTCTATATTTGAAAATATACACAAACCAATGTAAAATAATGTCATCATCATCACGTGACAATGACTATACAGAACTGAAAAATATACACTATAGATCTAAAGTTGAAAGGCAAACCTAATCAGAAGCTTCTAATGGCTTTCTGGCAACGTATAACATCATTGGGGTAAACAATTTCTTACGACCACCTTCAACCAAATTAATAGCAGCGTCTTCCAAAGCAAAAGTAACTTGTTTAGAACCCTTTGGAGCCAAACCAATTTTTTCCATTAAACCAACAGCTTCAGTAGTGATTAATCTACCAAGTTTAGAAGTTCTGAAAACGGTCCAATAATCACCAAAAGTTTGACAATACTTCATTTCTCCACTCAATGGATAATACCATGGGATTTCATCATCAACATCAGCTAAATCCTTTTCATATTCAACATCAAATCCAACATTCTTTAAAGCTTGTTCTGCAACTTCACGCTTATACATCTTTGGAATACCATCACCAACTTCAATACCATAAGCAATCTTACGATGTTCTTCATTGGTTTCATCATATTCATCAGTCATGACCCATTCATAAACACCAAAGACACCACCTGGTTTTAAAACCTTGTAGATTTCAGAATAGACACCTTCTAAAACTGGAGCATGGACAGTAGCTTCAATAGCATAAACGGCATCAAAAGATTCTGGTTCGAAATCCATTTGCATGAAATCCCCTTTAACATAAGATAATTTATGATCTAATTTATATTTTTGAGCATAATGATTAGCTCTTTCAATTTGATAATCATTATTATTTAAACCAACAATTTCACAATCAACAAATCTGGTAATTTCTCTACCTGGACCACCAACACCACAACCAACATCCAAAACCTTCATGTTTTCATTAAGGTTCATCTTATGAGCTAAGAAATGTTCATGTCTAGCAGTAGCTTGTCTAAAAGCTTCACCTTTATAATATCTTGAGAAATGGAAAGAAGAACCCCAACCATATTCATAAAAATCAGTGACTAAATTATAATAATGATGAGTTAATTGAGAATAATCACCCAATCTTTTCTTTTCATCTTCTTGAGAAACACCACCATCCCAATGTTTGAAATAACCTTCGGCAGCGACATTAGAAGCATCTTTTGATTTGGCCATTAAAGCGGATAAACCAGTTTTTTTGTATGATTTACCATGCATTGCCTTGGTGAATTGTTGATCTCTTTCATGATCTTTTTCAGCTAATTTGACTGGAGTAACAGTAGACATGTTGAAATATTAGTATTGAGATATTATGTTAATAGATTTGGAGTTGAATCTGAAGAAAACCTTACTGAAAAAAAGAAGAAGTGAAAGAAAGAGAAAGAAAGAAAAGTGGTAAAAATTTAAAATTAAAATAAATACAAATACTTCCACCGAGAAAGAAAGAAACTGAATGGAAGAAAAATTCACAGCGCGTAAGAAAATTAAATTTTTTTTTTTTTTTTTTAAGAAATTGACGGTTGTGTTTATTAGAAAAAATAAATTATTTTTTATATATGCATCTCGTATTGCTCGTTTAAACTTAGTTTGTGGAAAATGTCGTCGTTTAGAATATTTCTATTATTCTTCTATTATCAATGAGTTACATTTTGCGATAAACATCAAATGACGTATTATACTTAAATATTACTTGGCTAGAACATGGGGGTATACGAGTATACGATCGTTCTATTAGGAACTGGGGTTCAATCGTATACATATATAAATAAGCATTGAATTTCATCAATTGATGAACAAACAAATGTACGAGCCTATTATTATTATTACTTTTGCAACCATTTTTGGAAGATTTCTTACAAGACATTGATCTTATCCAATCACATTAAACCCATTTTCAAGAAAGCGATATCTTAATAATGGAGGAATGAAGGCTATAGACTTCGGATCAGAATTACCTACCGAAAGAACATCCGAAACATGTTTATCCGTTCACATAGTGCTCGTATACGAACGACTACCTCAATACAAACTGGGGAACGAGAGAAGAACCTAATTCGCGTTCAATTGCAATAGGATTGTGAACTGAGGTTTCAATTGTGAACCGATCCCGACGGTATTGGCGGCTAGAAAACTTTGATGATCTCGATTTTCCCCTAATTAATTATTGCACAATTCCTTCAAGAATTGTTTCGCTAGTATTCCGTTTCCAGAAAGTTTGAATAGTTTTAATTTTGCGTCTCAGCCAGTGGAATTAGCTTCTATTTTGCATCACGCAAGAAATAACTATTAGTAAGGCACGGATACACAAACTTCACCTTGTCGTGGTGTTGATTCGGACAATTATTGTCAAATAGTGAGATTTTTTGTTGGATTTTGGTACAATTTTTGTCAGATATTGGAAAACTGGTTTCATCCCTTCAAAAAACAATATATCATCTTATGCATGAATTGTACAAAATCTTAAGAAGAAGTCATATCATTAGTGAAGTTTACAACTCTCGATGATGACAGAAAGGGAAATATGATAAATGTGACTGATAAGAAAATATTCCAGACCAGCAAGAAATAATTCTCAAAATGGATAATCTTAAAGAGCAAAAATGAAGCCCGTCCTTACAACGTTCAAGTCCAGCACCTTCAGTAATTTAATCAATACATCTTCATTATGAACCATGTCCATTCTTCCCTCATAAATTGGCCGTTTTTTTTCTTCTTAAAATCACCTATATTGACCCTATATAAAAACTAGAGAATCTATAAAAGAAATATATACGCCTCCTGGACGAAGTATGGAGCGACATATAATTATGACTCTAAGTGGTTCAAAAAACCTTTTATAGGCTAACTATGCCTAAAAGCACAGTCTCATTGTGAGAATCTCCTAAATTAGCCATACTCTTTTTTTATTTTACATATACAATCACTAAAAAAACCAACTTTTTCTTAATTTGGAAACATATTGAAAACTAAAACGTTCAACATGTTCCAAATTAAGAAAAAGTTATAATATGTGAACTCAATAAACAAATTGTATATGTAAAAAAAAAAAATATAATATGTTCAAATATAGGAAAGTTGGTTTATTTAATGAATATGGTCTTTTTTTTTTCTTAAAATCATATATATTTGTAGCCTATATAAAAACAAGAGAATCTATATAGAAATATATGCGCCTCCTGGACAATGTAAGGAGGGATTCATACTTATAACTCTAAGTGGTTCAAAAAACCTTTTATAGGCTAACTATGTCAGAAGACACAGTCGCGTGTGAGAGTCTCCTATAATAGGCATACTCACTAAAAAAACCAACTTTTTCTTAATTTGAAATATCTTTAACATTAATAATAGGACTTGGATTAAAACTGTAATAAAAACAACGGTTATGGAAAATAAAGGTTTAAAAGAAAGCAGAAAAACGAACGAGCCAACAATTTTTCAATGTCAGCATCGTCGTCGTTCCACTTTCTGAATGATAACCTTTAGATATCCATTGATACATTTAAATTCTCGCGGGGAAAGGGTAGGATTCCCCAATATATATTCCACTGTTAGTAATTGGTCTGACTTTTGCCTCCATAGCTCTACTTGTTACATCACATATTTTATTGTCCTGAATCATTAGAGCTATGGAGGCAAAAGTCAGACCAGTTACTAACAGTGGAATATATATTGTGGTCGGAAACCCGTACAATCTGACATGACAACCCCAGGTGAAAAATTCCAAAATTCGTAAATCACTGGGCGGTTGGTGTAGTGGTTAACATATCTGCCTTCCAAGCAGGTGTCACGGGTTCGATTCCCGTACCGCTCATTTCTTTTTATACTTTTCTAGTCTATGCGATTATCAATTCAATTTTTGTGGCAATTAAACAAGGGTTAGTTCTTTGTGTTGTGTTAATTATTGAAACAGATTGGCAAACTTTTGGGATTTTTTTTCGTTCTGTCAAACTTAAAATTATCCACAGTTACACGACCTATATAGTATGAAACGCGCGTTTGGGGGATTTATTGTTTAAGGGATTTTTTTAATGTAAACAACAATTATTGTTGATCTGTTGTTGCCCAATTTTCTATTCTTCTTGCTTTCTTCCTTCGATAAATATCTAACAGGGGAACGGATGAATGGATCAACAATAAGGGCAACACTTGCCAGTATAGATGAGTTTAATGATGTCACACAAATCAAACAAGCAATATCACAAATATTTCAAGATGCTCAAATGAATTTATCAGGTCATCGTAAATTGGTGGTTGTATTAAAGAATATTTTTAATAAATCAATTGAATTAAATAAACAAGAATATTTCTTTATGTATTTCACAAAATGTTTAAATAGAATATTACCATTAAAGAAAGGTGAACAATCTGCTGAAAGAATATCCAAATTTTGTAGTTCATTTGTTAAAAGTTTAAGTAAAGATGAATTTGAAAAACAACAACAAAAGGAACAACAAAGTGAAGAAGAAGAAGAAGAAGAAGAAGAAGAAGAGATATCCCATACAGTTGCATTTACAAACTATCTAGTTAATCATTTACTCCGTGGTATTGATGCCAAAGATAAAAACGTCCGTTATAGAGTAGTACAAATGTTAGGTTCATTAGTTTGTTATATTGGAGAAATGGATCCCGAAATCTTTAAATCCTTACGAGCATCAATGAATCAGCGTATTCATGATAAAGAACCATATGTCCGTCTACATGCAGTAGTTGCTATTGCTCATTTCCAAACCTTTTCCAATCATGATGAAATCTTGAATGATGATGATATTAATGATAAAAGTGCCATTATTAATTGTTTACAAAATGATGAAAGTGCAGAAGTTAGACGGGCGGCACTTATAAACCTAACTAAGACTCAAGAAAATTTACCATTTGTAATTGAACGGGCTCGTGATACCAATGCGATTAATAGAAGATTGGTATATTCGAGAATATCTCGTGAATTGGGTGGGATGGAGAATATTCCAGGGAAATATCGAGAATTTTTATTGAAATGGGGATTACTGGATCGAAATGATACTGTTCAACAAGCGGCAATAAAGATGTTTACTAGTCATTGGTTTGAATCGGTGAATGAAGATATTTATGATTTTATTGAATTATTAAATATAATTGAATCAACCGAAACTGCAGAAAGAGCAATGATGATATTTTTTAAAAATAGAAGTGATAAATTAACTGAATTTAATTTTGATTCATCTTATTGGAAATCATTAACGGTTGAACGAGCATTTTTACTTCGGACATTTTATACATATCTTAGAAATAATAATATGCAAAATGCAATTGATTCAATTTTCCCTGATCCATTAACATTAGCTGAAACATTAGAGAAATATTTCATAGTTAGAACAAGAACCTTACAAGAAGATCAAGAATTAGTTCAACTTTGGGAACAACATGAACAACAAGCCGAATTATTAAAAAATGATTATTTCATCCTCGATACTCAACTTCGTCAATTAAACCTCCAAGCCGAACGAGAAAACAAACGTTTATCAAACCTCGAATCAGACATATCGGAAAACATTCGAATCAAAGACATTCTCGAAAAAATCCAATCTGGCCGTATTTCCCGCCGTAGAACCACCTCCAATGACGAACTCATCCAAAAAATCCTCACCCAAACCTCCGAAATGACGCCACAAGAACTCATATCCACAATCAACGAAATCTCCACCAATCTCAACCAACTCCAATCCGAAAAATCCCATCTCGAGTCCCAGATCAAACACCTCAAAGCCCAATTCGACCGTATCTCCCCTCAACGCACCCAAGCCGGCCAAGCCCGGATCGACCACACTACTAAATTCTACGCCGATCATAAAGACGATTATATCCCCTTTGAGGAAGAATTAAAAATGTTAGAATTCATCATTATGCAATTATTACAAATTGCCGAATCGTATGATTTTGATGAATATGGAGGCAGGAAGATGTTACATGTGATTAGAAATGCGTTGAGTGTTAGGAATTTACCTAGTGAGATGATAGCTGTTGGGTTTAGGGTGATGAAATCGGTGAGTAATAATCTGAAGGATTTTATCGCCATGGCGACGGAAATCATAACTGATATTCGAGATTCTTGTGACGAGGCGGAGGCCGAGGGTGGGATAAGTTCCGATACTAATGACTTCGACGACGATGATGATGATGAAGAAGAAACTGAATCACAACCAGGAGATCCATCCACCAATAAAAAACGTCGCCGTCTTGAACCGAAATTCCCCCCAGACGAAATCGTTACCCGATGTTTAATAATGACTCAGCATCTCCTAGAACTCATCGAAGAACCACTTTCAAACCATCATATCTCGCTATCATCCCTCTATTCCGGTCTTGTCAACTATGCAATCGCCCATCGTGAAAAGGCAACCTTACACATCCAAGGGCTACGCTGTTTGGGGCTATTCCTGCTCATTGACAACTCTATTGTTCAAGACGCGATGATGACATTATATCAAGCCATGAAGGCCACTGGTGAGGAAGTTAGGGTGGTGGGTATCAAGGCGGTGATGGATATTTTGGCCATGAATGGGATTGGCATAATTGAGGGGAAATATATGATTATGTATGCTCGATTGTTTTATAAATTTTTGATTGGCGATGAGATGCCGAAATTACAATGTGTGGTTGCTGAAGGGTTGTGTAAGTTATTTCTTGCCGATGTGTTTGATTCCATGACGCCGTCAGGCGACACAACAGGAAACGATAATGAGGATGAGGATGAGCTTGGGGTGGCGGAGATTGATAATCAATTGTTTGAGGTTTTGGTATATACCTACTTCAACCCTAGTGATAATAATCATGACCTATATCAAATTCTCAGTTTTTGTATCCCCGTCTATGCATTCTCGAAACCAGCCCATCAACTCCGACTTGCGAGAATCCTGTCGGATGTTATCATTAGATTATTCCAAGAGGACCAACAACAAACACCAACGACGACTACAAAGGCGTCTAGTATCATTTCACAATTGATCTCATGGTGTGATCCGACAAATTTGGCGAATGTATCACAACAACTGGAACATACTACTTCTCATCTAGAACTCGTTTTGGGGTTTTTGAAAATCGTGATGGATCAGGCAGTGTCAAAAGTTGTCAAACGGGCGATATTGAATAATTTGAATAAGATTTCCATTTCGGCCGAGGTTTCAATTGAGATATTGATGAAATTGGTTAAGACTGTAGAGGAGACGAAAGAATATATGGACAGGGAGAGTTTATGTGCAGATTATTTGATGAGGAGTTGTCAGAAGGTGTTTGATGGGTTTGAAACCAATGTGAAGGAAGTGTATGAGACGGCGCTTCAAGAACAAGGGGAAGTGGATACGAGTGTGAAGGAGATTGAAAGTGATTTGGAAATTTTGGATATCAATGAGGAGAAGAATAAATCGACGGGGAAGGTCAAACTCGAAACTCAACAGGCTGTGGTGGTGACTCTTGATGAAGATGATAAGAAATCAGACAAGAGTGAGGAGGAGGGTGAACAATCAGATGATGAAGAGGAATCGGATTATGGAATTGATTTATCTGATATTATCCCGAAAAAATCCAGAGCTGATATCAGTTTGATCCAAGTCATAGATGATGATGATGATGAATCAAAACCAGTCAGTAAAGAATCAGAAGGAACTCCTACCCCTAAGGGCAATATATATAACCCCCTTGCGAATGATTTCGAAGATGAATTAAAAGAAATCGATGATATTCTTGACCAAGAAGCTGATGTTGAATATGATGAAGAAGAGGTAGATAGTGATTAGTTAAATGTATAGTTCTCTTTTTTTTGGGGGATTTTAATACACAAAGGTATACAAAATAGGTATAATAGTATATACAAATAATAAAACATTAAATAAAACCGACATCATGTATTCATCAGGGTCTGTCCATATTTTATAAACCCATTCTTTAACAACTCTTCATCAATAAGAATCAAGACATAAATTTGTAATTCTTTCATAAATCCACTCTTCAATTGAATTAGTATAGGCATAAATCTGTAATCCATTAAAATGGATTTCATTGGAATCAAACAAATCATAAACTAGAATCTTTCAATACATAGATTCCGCCTCGGCGGGATCAAACAAATAGATATTCTTCAGTATGTATAGATTCCGCAATCACGGATTCCGTTCCTTCTGCCATAACGATTCCACATCAAATATAGATTCAACTTCAGATTCCGCTATCGCGGAACCTTACGTAGAATCATCAGTTCGGCTACCGCCTCACCTTCGCACTCTGTTCCAACAACAGATTAACATCACTCAGATTAATAACCACCCCCTTTTCACTACACTTCGCCTTCGCCTTCAATTCATTACACAACCCATCAATATCAATCTCGGTATATTTAGGATGAGCCGTTATCCTATCCCAAATCTCACTACATTCAATCGTATCCGCCGGTGCTGGCACCACTTCGTCATCTGACTCATCTTCCTGGGGTAGAAGGATACTGGAGGATTGGTCGACATTATTGAGACTGGTGGTATAGTTATTGTTGGAGCCGGTGGTGGAGGAGGGTGATTGTTCTGGAAGTGCGGTTTTGAGGAAGTCGTTAAAGTTGAAATTCACATTTATGTTATTGTTGTTGTTATTGGTGTTGTTGTTAGGGGACTTTGTTTGGTCATAGATTGATTCTTCTGTTGTTAGAAGGGCGACGGGGTCGAATTCATCTTCATCGGCTTGTTTGGATGGGGATGGGTCTCCAAATGCGAGAGAAACGTCGAAGTTGTTGTCATTTAGGAATGATAATGCGTAGGTGTTGGAGTTGGTCAGTTGTGGTCTGGGTTTGTTGTTTGGAACTTTGAAATCAGATGAGGTGGTACTTCCCAAGAAAAATGGATCATTTGAATAATCCATAGTATTCGAAATTGGAGTTACTAAATTTGAAAATGGAGAATCATATGATGAATATTGATTTAAAGTTGTCGATTTTCTTTTATATTTAGGTATTGGTTGTTGTCTTGTACCACAAGCTTCACCTAATTTAGCACAAAAATTATCAACTTGTTCATCAAAACCGGAAGTATTATTATTAGTAAAATCTAAATTTGTTGACATACCATTTGGAACATAACTAGATGAAGCAATTGAAGATTCTGGAGATACTAATAAATTATCATTTAATGGAGAAGTCGAAGAGGAAGAACCCAGTACTAAATCAGGAACTTGTTCTTCTTGAATCAGTCCTGGATGATTAAACTGTCGTGATTGTTGTTGTTGCTTCAAGGATTGTATATTATTCTTTGACCAAGGAAACTCAAATGAAAAACTATTCGATGGAGAAGTTAAATTAGAATGTTTATTATTATTACCATCAATTGAACTTTTGGATGATATATTTGAAGATGATAAATCTTCATCATAATTATTGACAGGATTTGATAAATGTCCAACTTTTGTTGGTAATTTTAAATCAGAAAAATCTTCATGACCTCTATATCTTGCCAATTCATTTTTTAATACATCAACTTGAGCTTTTAAGAAATCAGCTTCTGTTATAGCACGTACATTTGCATCTTCTAATAATTTAACTTTATCTTCTAAATCTTTCATTTTACGTTCTTTACGTTCACGATAAGCTCGTTGAGCTGCTCTATTTTGAGCCGTTCTTTTTGATTTAGGTTCAGTTTCAATTGGTTTTCTACCTGGTCTTGAATGGGCTTTCTTATCATCATGAGTATCATCATCATCATAAGGATAAGAGTCAATCATGACTTCTGATATATTTCTCTTTGTGTCAGTCATCATGATTTTATTATTAATGTATTTATGTAACTTGATACTTAGATGCTATTAAGTTCTGTTGTAGTTGTGTGTAGTTGTGTGTAGTTGTGGTTGTAGTTGTGTGTGTGTAGTTGTGTGTTTGTATATATATATATATAAATGTATAATATTCTATTAATCTTTTTATTAGTTGATTTGAAAGTCCCTTCTTTTTAAGATAATAATATTTGTATTTCTCTTCTCCTTTGTTCTAGATTAGGAGAGTGAAGTAAAAGTAAAGTAAGTAAATGTTAATAGATTCTGAATGATTTAATATCAATCTAAATCTATTTTGTTATTGTTTTGGTTGTATAATAAATGTAGTTAAAGAAAAAGTAAAAGTTGAGTTGTAAAATCCAAATTTATATAAAAACAAGAATAAAGAAGAAATCTAACTGTAGTTTTATAAAGAAATAAGAGCCATAGATTTTTAATTAGTAATCATCACCCCTCCAAAGAATTATTATTATTTTTTAAAAGAACTTTGCGAAATAATGAAACAATAAAGAAAATTTAAATTATTATTTGTATCAATTTACACGACTTATTCTTCTGTTATACAATATTCTTTCTACTTTATTCTTTATACTTCTCTCTTTACAATAAACAATCATATGATATTTACTGGCTTTCTCTTGTACTTTATTGTGTCTTTTTTTACGATTGATATACTCTAAAGTAACAGACACGTATATATCAAATACCCTAGAATAGTACATTAGATTTCTTCAGTTTGGTCCCCCATTCCTTCCTTTGTTTTATATTTTCATACTTCAAGCCATAAAAATAAAACCGTTTTTCTTTACTTGTAAACTACTATTAGTAGTAAAGACCCCTCCACCATTTCGGAGTCAACTTCGGATTTTAACTTCATTGTTTGTTTTCTTAGAAAATAATTCAAATCTTTCCTTTTTGCCCCCTTTATTTTTTCATACTGTCACCACCACATACGATACTACTATACTATTCTATACTAAATCTAAGGTATGACGTAAATTAATGTATCCAACTATGTTATCACCGAAATCAAAATATTTAAACTTCTTCATTTAAATTTAATGACCCACATGGACTCACGGCTAATCCATAATAACCGAGATAGGATATGAGTCATTTGTGCTTGAAATTGGTGAGTTTTAATCTACATGACCCCTCCCCCCGATCAGCCGTTCAATCCATTTGAGGGTTTTTGTGCTTGTATTGTTAAACAACTACGGTTGTTACGGGGTGGGCTTCCATAACTGGATCAATTTTTTATTGTTGTATGAATAAAAAATTACCGCGGAGTTTGGACTGAAGTTTTTTACTTTTTTCTTCTTTGTTGAACTGTTTTCTTTTTATTGGGGAAATAACGTATTTCTAGAATATCTATTGGAAAGTCTTCTTGTCTATCCATAATGACTCCTATTCATATGATCTATCCAATTGATAGTACATGTATATGAACTTAGTTTACAAAGTAGGAGTTATCGCGGCTATATTTGCATGAATAGGCTTTTTTAAACTCAACAAGTTCGAATATTCTTTGTTAATTTTTGCAGCCAATTATAATCATTCTTGTCTCTAAACGATTCCAATAGATAATGAGACATGACTTACCCTTTATATAACTTAATGAATTCATATTCTACCTTCTAGAAGTATTCACTTCCTCATCCTCTCCACCCCACTCCAATAAATCTTCGGGGTTTGACAGAAGGCTTTGACTATTGTTGTTGATTGTATACTTAGTAACATTCAATTGAAAGAATGAAGACGTTGACAATATATAGGGGTTTGATTACTTAGTGTGGGATTTTTATTGTAATATTTATTATTCAAAACGCTGGCATTGTTCTCTCTTCTCGATAATCTAAGTTCATATAAAATATACTAACATGTCAATTTGAATTGAATTACGATTTGGTTGCAAAATATTGAAATTATTGAAATGACTTTTCTTTCATTGCTTCTTTTTTTATTCTACTCATTTGTAAGACATGCAACAACCGTGACTCTTTCTTGTACCTTCATCCGAATCGTCAGTCATTCTTTCTGAGTTTTGCTACTTCTTTCTTTGTGGTATTCCTGGCATTCTTCTTTACTCTGAATTTTTATTTAATGATTTTTATTTGCCGCACTTTTAGTCTGAATTATCAGATACTTGTAAACTCCAGTGCGGCAAATAAAAATCAGTAAATAAAAAATCAGAGTAAAAGAAGAATGCCAAGAATACCCCAAAGAAAGAAGTGGCAAACTCAGAAAGAATGACCAGGAGTAGTATGACGACTTGGGTGAAGGCACAAGAAATCTTGGAAAGAATTTTGGTAATTTTATTGTTTATATCCTCTCATCCTTATCCCATCTAGTGTTATTAATCCTCTCATGGATATACACGGGTGGTGTGCTAGTGTGCATTTCTATAGTAATTTTGCCTGAATCCTTTGGGTTATATCGGTTGGAAATACATATGGCATGGTATTAACCAATAATCTTCGTAATAAGCAGCATCATGAACTTTTAATCCAAATCATCACTTGTATTCTAACTACGGCTCACTTCTAGCTACTGTAATTTATCTAAGTTATTGTGAAACACCAGTTGTATTTCGGACTATAACGAATGAACTTACCATAACTGTTTTCTCGGATGTGCCATTTGCCTTTATAAAGAGCAAACTATATTCAATCAAACATTCTTAAGTCATCTAATATCTCATTCTTAATTTTAAATCAAAAGGAATAGAACAAACCCTCCTTCTGAACTAATAGAAGTGATTTTTTTTGCAACAAAAGAATTGTAGAATCGGGTTAGGAAGACATGATATCCGGTTATCACACGACCAGCATTTTTTTTTTTCAACCCAACCAATTTTTTTTTTCAGCAATAAGATACAATGGTTGTAAAAAACTTGATCTCCTTGATTATAGATCCCCCTAGATTAACAGTCATGTTGACATTGGGTATGTGCATCCTCCCCTCTCAATTGAACCCATTCCGATTACTAACACACAATGATAGACCCCCTCAAGATCGAAAATGACACCGAAAATGACACCGAGCTAATCGACATCACCGATTCCCTATTTCAATCCCTCCTCCAAATCACCAATAACCAAGTCGTGAAAGCCGACCAATTCGAACTTTTGGAAGGAACACGCGCTTTAGAAGTGTTGAATCCAAGACTAGACACTGGTTTGATTACATTAGACCCTCATGATTATGAATTCGATTGTTCTGCTCCACAATCGATCGAGGTGATTATAAATATTCAAACGAAATTATTGAAATGTGTTGTCCATTGGTTAATGAATGAGAGTTTACCGGTGACGGTATTGAGTTGTAGATATGTTCAAACTATGTTGGAGAATTATTTAACGAAACGGAGTTCAATATTTGATCAATGTTCATTTTATCTGGATCGAATGGAGCAGAAAGAAGAATGGGGGGATACGAATGGGGTGGAATATATGTTGGTACATAAAGTATTAAAAGTGTTTTGTATGGGATTATGTCGATTTATTGGATTTGTATTACAGATTGCTAAAACTTTTTTATACGAAGAAGAAGATATAACTACTAGAAAAATGAGCTTAAATTTCTTGGAAGATGTAATGCCACAATTCTTAATTGATGAGATTAATGATGTTATAGAATGGATAATTGCTAATGAAATAAATCAGGCTGATGTGGTTATAACTCAATTAAAAGTGATTATATGTTTATTAAAAATTGAATCATCAATTTCATCAACCCAAGTTCAATTCTTACAACCTCAACCACATGACCAAATTGATCTTAGTTTATATTCCGAAGGTATTGCACAAATCACCAAACTCCAATCATTCACCTTTGATGAATCAATAATCCCGGTAGGAACATTTTCAAAATTCATTCAAGTCGATATGGAAAATAAAAACATCCCCTTAGAACTCCCCAATATTGATTTTTCAATCGCATGTAAACATCTATCAGGTATCTTCACCACCATAAAAACCTTCATTTCAAAATCAAATCAAATCTCCTCCATCAATCAACTTCAAGATTATTTAGATTATAATATAACCTACCCCATCTCCACCTTCTCCGTATTCGCTCGTGGATTATTTCAATATTTCTTTATAAGAGATGATAAATCGATTTTTGGCAGTCAAGAAATCTATCTCCCAACACTTTGTCTTGACATGATTGAAAACCTAGTTGGAGGGAATACTATCATCTTACATAATTTCCCATCCCAATTATCCCAACTTAAAGAAATGACCAGGATGGAGATCTTGGAGAGATATGATCAGATTTGGAATGATTTAGAAGCGGGGATATTTCATAATTTAACTATTTATGGAAGTAACCCTTGTCGACAACAACAATTATTATCGAAGGGGTTGTTACTTTGGGATACTTTACAAGTCTCGTGGGAATCATTTGAAGTTGAAATGTATCAAAATTATAAAATTGGAGATGAATTTGTTGGCACCGGGGCCAATGGCGGTGGGGAATTGGCAATCAGTGTGACTTCATATATTTACTACACCAAGATCAAAATGATGATTGAATTATTACTTAATGGATTTCAACTTGAATTATATAAACCATTTGAAACATTTTTGATCTATTGGTATGCCGATTATTTATTAGAAAACCTAAATGATCATCTCCAAAACCGTCTTGTCCAAATCATAATCGGGAAAATCCACCATTTAGAAACCATAATCCCAAAACGTATCAAGAAATTAAAAACCGGAACCAAGAAAGATCAATTAAAACAAATCAATAAACATAACCATGAAATCATCCTACCAAAACTTACATCCACCTTAAATTATAATCAAGATTATCTTCATCCATCATATAAATCCCTCCAACTCCTTCTTAAATCCACCACATCTTTCCTTGTGGCATTATCAAAACTCCATCTTATCGATTTCACCCAGGGGCCAGTTAATAATCTCACGTCGATGGAATCACTCTATTATCTTCGTCTAAAACCATGGTCATCAATCGGCGTGCCCAATTTCCCAAACTATACCCAGAATTACAAACCGGTCTTAGAGTCCACGAAACCGGACCTCCATAATAATCGGAATAATTTATTAAGGACGTTGGAAATCTTAACCGCGGTGAAATCGGGCCTTGCCGAATCGAAGAAAGGTTTCAAGGATGTGATTCAATATATCGAAAGAAATCGATCCAAACACTTCCTTGAAGATCTGACAAATATTGAAGAATGGTATGGTGGATATTTGAAATCGATTGAAATGCTTGAAGAAAACGTTGCCGAGGTGAGTAGGTTGATCTCGATGTATAAAAACGATCTAGGAGCCATTAAGCGGGATTATAAGCTCGTGATTGAAAGTGGTGTACATAGATATATCCCCAAATTCTCAATCATCAAGAAATTGGACTAATGGGGTGGATATTAGTATAAGGTGTCGGGTTTGGAATCTAGGTCTTTGGCTTGTTTTTCGAGATGGGGATAATTGTGTTGATGGACGGTTTTTATGTCGAGAAGGATTTTATCGGTGGATAATTTGATGGCTTGGAGGGTTGAGCGGAGTTTTTGGAGGTTTTCGATTTCGAGTTGTTGTTCTTGGGATAGCATTGTAGAAGTGTGTTTGTTTGTATATAGAGAGATGATATAAAAGAAGAAGAAGAGAGTTTAATAAATTTTGTTTGCATTTTCATTTTTTTCAGTTCGAAATTTATACGCGTATTGATTTTTAAGAGTGCGAAATTTTCATTGTGTAGAGTCTTCAATAGCAATTGATACATATTAGACAGTTCATGGTTGAAGCATTGGATTCGTTCGTGAAAGATGTATACCATATATCTCTTTTAGACTATACATATGTATAACCCTTATAATGATCTTCTTTAAAATATAGCGAAACAGATTATTAACAAAATTCATCGTAGCTCACGTGATCGATATTTTTCCACCCAATCAACAATCGAACAAAATTTGTTACTCCCCCAATTGAAAAAAAAATGACAGACAGTGAGAGATATCAAATACAACAGCAAACATTACACACCCAGGACTGTACACCAATTAAACACACACAGAGATGTCCACCTCACTCACACGTACAATCAAGAACATCTACAGTTCCGGTCTCAAAAGAGCCGCCTGGCAAATCCAACATCACAACGATACAAAACGTGGTTGGTTAGTAGGAGAAGATGATTTCGGTAACAAATTCTATGAAACTGATGCCCCGGAAGAAATCCATATGAGAACAAGATGGGTAGAATATAATCAATGGCATAATGATATGTCCCAAGTTGAACCTGGTTGGCATTATTGGTTGGGATATGGGACAAATACTCCTCCTAATAAATTGGTGGGGGATGAAAAAGTTGTAAGAGCATATCCTATGCCGGCTCAACATAAACCGAATTATACTAATAAACCGGGGGCATATGTTTGTTATAATACTGCGAAACCTAAGTGTAATGCTTGGACTCCGGAAGTTAGGGAGAGAGCATAGAAATTTGCGCTAGCAAATTTGTAATTAATGGACGAGAATGAATGAGCGGTAGCCCAGAGGACTTATTTGTTTGGCATTACCATTCAATGGGGTTTAGTATTTGCATTTTTTTGTTGTTTTTTGAAGTATAAGTGTAATATCATAAATTCCTGCGGAGGGAATGGGTAGTACATTTGTATATCAGAGATTGAGTTTTTGTAACAAAAAGGAAAGGTCTTAGTTGTCCTTTCTATTATAGTATTTATATATATTTATAAAATAAACATATCTTAACGTTTTAAAGAGTCATTTGTATTTATGGCATTTCATATTCACCTCGGGAAATGGAACCCTCGTATGATTAATTTATTTATTTTCCTGCAGCGACGCATCTCATAACTATAAACTGAATTTTTTTTTTCACTAAACTCCAATCCACATTTCATATCATCTCCATAATTCCACAAAGATGTCCACCACAGGAAAATTACCAGACCTAGCATCCGACGCCGTCCTCAAACCATCCATCCCCATCCCTTCCGACTTCCAAGAAGTCAAAGGAATCGACTACTCTCAAGATGCAGCCTACAACCTGTCCGCAACCCACCTCATCCAATCCATGTCCACCATGGGTTTCCAAGCCAGTTCCCTCTCCCAAGCCTGTCTGATTATCAACAACATGAGATCCTGGAGGGGAAAACATAGGTCCGAACTCGAAGATCATGAATCACAAAAAGGAGAATTCGATCTGGAAGGATTCCAAAAAACTACGATTTTTATGGGATATACTTCAAATCTCATATCTAGTGGGTTGAGAGATACATTGAGATTCTTAGTCCAACACAAGATGGTGAGTGCGATAGTTGCGAGTGCTGGTGGGATTGAGGAGGATTTGATTAAGGTGTTGGCACCTACATATATGGGTGAGTTTAGTTTACCAGGTAAGGGACTTCGTGATCAAGGAATGAATAGAATTGGGAATTTGTTGGTTCCAAATGATAATTATTGTAAATTTGAAGAATGGATCGTTCCTATATTAGATAAATGTTTAGAAGAACAACAAGAAGCGATGTCCAAGCTTGGTTCGAATGGATTGGATGCTGATTCGGATGCGATTTGGACTCCATCGAAATTGATTGATAGGTTGGGGAAAGAAATTAATGATGAGAGTTCGGTATTATATTGGGCTCATAAGAATAAGATCCCAATTTTTTGTCCTGCTTTAACTGATGGTTCTATTGGTGATATGTTATTCTTTCATACTTTTAAATCGTCCCCACAACAATTACGTCTTGATATCGTGGCAGATATTAGAAAGATCAATTGTATGTCGATGGAAGCATCACAAGCAGGGATGATTATCTTGGGTGGTGGGTTGATTAAACATCATATTTGTAATGCATGTTTGATGAGAAATGGTGCTGATTATGCCGTGTATATTAATACCGGACAAGAATTTGATGGGTCGGATGCTGGTGCTAGACCGGATGAAGCTGTTAGTTGGGGGAAAATCAAGGCAGAAGCTAAATCAGTTAAGGTTTATGCTGATGTTAGTTTGGTATTCCCATTGATTGTGGCTGCTACTTTTGCCAGTGAGAGACCAGCACCAGTAGCAGAATAGATTTTATTAGAGAGTGATATATAATATAGATAGAGACGTGTAGATAATACAATATATAGTAGTGATAAGTGATTGGCTTTTTTCAATTGGTTGCAAATAAGGATCCATTGATATACTGCGGGGCAATGCATGGATCCACAGCATAATAATTGTTGGTGACCCTGCTTTTTGCTTATCTCTATAAATTAGAATGTTTTTTTTATCGAAGGTGGCCATTTCCTGGGGGGGAATGAACCATGCTTAATTATTGTAGCTAGCATTGGTCTGTGCTTGGTCTATGGGAGGTCTAGATTCTTTTCCTTTGTATTTTTTTGTGGTTGTTCGCAGAATGATTAGAATTTGCAGCATTCAGATTGCAAAAAAAATTGGAACTTCTTCTCTTTCTTTTGCGTCTTTACTTGTTCACAAACAAATCCACCAATTCAATAATGTATATTCAAACAACAATTTTGCTTAATATAACCAATCCAATAAAGATCCTTGCTTATAATGTTCAAAGAGTTATTCTAGGTATTGAAGTTGTCAGAGAGAAACAAGAAATTTATTTGTCGGCAATTAAACCACAGAAAGGAAATGAAACCACTTAAACAAAATTGAAAACGTCTTCCCCACAACGAACAGCCTTCCCAAACAACTATTCCTTTGTCTACAAGCAACCCAATGCCGCTACTACCCCATATTATTATGAAGATTTTCATCCTTTCAAGAATTCAAACACTCAACCAGAACCGCCAAAGTCAAAATTTCAACCATCCTTACATCAAATCATAAACCAATCATGGAAATGAAGAGTTGGTGATGATGCAATTTGGTGAGAGAATTGGACTGGATTTTCATGAATCGGTGCAAATTCTTTCATACTTAATTATCCGTCTGACCAGCGGGCAGTTTTGTGTGACGGATTTTTAATCTGATTTCTAGAGATGAAAGTTTGACTTTGATCTAAGTTGGTCATCTGGGAACTTTCCATTCATTCTAAATCTACTACATTTCAACTTATATCAAAAAATAGAAAAATCATGGAAATTAAGAGTTTTGAATCAACCACATTTTCAACCATAGTTATATCAAATCCTAGTCCAATCATGGAAATTAGGAACTGGTGATCATACAATCTGGAAAGAGTTTGGATTGGATTCTCATGGATAGGTGTAAACCCTTTCATATTGAATTAGCCACCTGACCAATAGTTGGTTTGGTGTGATGGGTTTTTAATCTGATTCCAAGGGATGAAAGTTTGACTTAATCCAGGTTGGAATTAGGATTAAGATTGAAATTCAGCATTTGATGTTCACTGGTGATGGTGATAAAACTTGGGAAGAATCTGACACGTAGTTCAATGATGATGAAGATATATACAATTGGAGGAGAGAAGTCCACGCAATCAACAATCTTCTAACAAAAATGAATGTTATCATCTGAAATATCAGTCCTTATCAAATAAGTAAGACGAAGGATTTCTCCAAGCTGAAATACACGAATCAGAGAGACAATATCATCTATGACTTCACCATACGGCGGAGGGGAAATAATAATGATCATCCTAACCAAGAACAACATGTCCGATTTCGTGTGGCATCCCTCAAGGGAGTTTTTAGTGGGTATTATCTAAAGATCGAGTCCCCATCCTGTTAGCTCAAGTGTTTACTACAAAGAGTATCAGTTCTTTTTAATACTAATGCTTTCCTTTAACAATCCTTATGTCCCCTTGCATGTCCTGTCAACTGAGTAACATATTCCAATTGGTTGCAAATAAAGCCTGTGAAACGATGGAACCACAGTTTAATTGGTTACCCTGCCTTTTGTTCTTATCTTCAATTACTAATTTAAATTGTTTTGTGCCACGAGAAAATTAATTTCCTGGGGGGGGGGAACGGAATTTCATTTTGCCATTCTAAATTAACAAATTTCCCCAATCCATTTCAACTACTTCTTCTTCTTCTTCCATACACCAAACTAAGTCAATCGCTTTTATTAGTTATCACACCAAAATGTCAGAATTAAGTACCGCCGAATTGGCAGAAGTACTCGCCAAAATCGTCATAAACGAGATCAATAAAACCTTCCAAGAACCCAACCATTCGTTATCCGCCCCACCTCCACCACCTCCTCCTCGCCCCACTACAACCACCACCACCCCTGTCTCTCTCGAATCAATCGCTAACGATTATATCGACTTCACATACAAAAACCCGACAATCTACCACGTAGTCAACCACTTCAAGACCAAACTCCAATCCCATGGGTTCACCTACCTCGACGAATCATCCAATTGGTCCTCCCTCACCTCTAAACCCGGGAAATATTTCACAATCAGAAATGGAACTTCGATAGTCGCATTCAAATTCAGTAAAGATTGGAAACCCCATAAGGGAATCGGTATTATTGGATCACATATCGATGCGTTAACTGCGATCTTGAAGCCAAATTCAACCAAGGCTGACGTTGAGGGATATGAATTATTAGGAGTGGCACCCTATGGAGGCACATTGGGGGATGTATGGTGGGATAGGGATTTGGGTATTGGTGGGAGATTATTAGTTAAGAAGAAGGATGGAAAGGTTGAGCAGGTGTTGGTTGATAGTAGTCCTGCTCCGATTGCACATATTCCGACATTGGCACCACATTTTGGTACTCCGGCCGTGGGACCGTTTAATAAAGAAACCCAAGCTGTTCCTGTAATTGGATTTCATGGGGATGGTGAAGAGGATGGGCCTAGTGAGGAAGAGAAGAAGGCGCCATTGTATGGGAAACATTCTTTGAAATTGTTGAGATATATTGCCAGACTTGCCGGTGTTGAAGTTTGGGATATTCTTCAATGGGATCTTCAATTATATGATGTCCAGAAGGGGACAATTGGAGGACTTAATAATGAATTTATTTTCGCGCCCAGGGTTGATGATAGGGTTTGTTCATATGCTGCCATGAATGCGTTGATTGAATCTGCGGATGAAGGACTGCTTGCTGATGATTCATTTTCGATTGTGGCATTGGTTGATCATGAAGAGATTGGATCTGCAACTAGACTGGGGATCAAAGGTGGATTAATCGAGATGGTAGTTTCAAGAATCATCGACAGTCGATTCTCCGACGAACGAGATATTCAAGAGCTTTTGAGATTAACTTATGCCAATACAATTATCCTTTCGGCCGATGTTATTCATTTGGTGAACCCCAATTTCACTAGTGTATATTTAGACCACCATAAACCCGTCCCCAACAAGGGAGTCACTATTTCATTAGATCCTAATGGACATATGGCAACTGATTCGGTTGGATTAGCATTTGTTGAAGAATTAGCCAGACGCAATGATGACCAATTACAATATTTCCAAATTAGAAATGATTCTAGATCAGGTGGGACAATTGGACCCCTGATTAGTTTACAAACTGGAGCAAGAACAATTGATTTGGGTATACCTCAATTATCTATGCATTCTATTAGGGCAGCTTTGGGGAGTAAAGATGTTGGATTGGGGTTGAGGTTTTTTAAAGGATTCTTTAAGAATTGGAGAAAGACTTATGATGAGTACAGTGGGTTGTAAGAGCAGTGGTCTATAGATTAGACGGTTGTTAGTTTTTTTGTTTTATTTGTTTTGTTTTGTTTAAGTTTGATTATATAAAAGTATAAAAAATGCATATCTTTATAAATTACCATTAGATAACATTCTCTCATGTAGGTGTTTAGAATATGAATTTTTGCAATCAGTATTTATAAGAGCATACACTAGTAAAACAGCAACCGTTTCTGTAAGGATGAAAAAAGTCAAAAGAGGCAACGTTCGTCAAATTTTCCAAGAAATTGCCACAAGTGAGAAACTGGAATGAGGATTAGAAGATATTTACATTCCATTAGAGACTATTGTAAATTAGAGAATACTATAATGTGTCAAGAAGATAGATAATCATTAATCTATGCAATTAATGTATTAGTAGTCAATGTTTATGGTAGCGCTGTTAATACTACTATTTTTAAACTTTTGTTAGAGCTAAGGGCTACATTCCATTCCATATATTATACTTACAATAGACTATTATTATTACTTGCTCATAAGACAATAAGAAGAAAGATAAGAGTATACTATACTATAGTCTATATATATATACCTTACTATCAACATAGCATAGATTATAGTTCCTATAGTATTCATTGATTGATTGTTAAAGTATAGAAGTAATAATAATAGTAAAATTGGTAGCAACAAACAACAGAACAACAGAAAAAATAAAAAAAATTTATTTTTAGATAATTTTTACCAAACAGTCAGTCAAGTCAGTCATCAATTACTATTCGACTAACTTATTGTCTTAAATCTCTATTTAATCAATAAGAGAGAATATACACTTACATATTTATTATTTATTAGAATAAAGATGGGTATGTATTGCTTTACATCTATATTATATTATATCACGTGTTGTTATTGAATTGGATTGGAGGCAGACCATTTTCCCAATTGATTAACTTAACCCCATACATTTTAATCAATTGATTAATTGACTACCCATATATTCAATAATTAACCCAAACATACACATTACTAACTCAATTCATTATAGCACCACCACCAAAGAAGATGTCCTTACAAGAGTTCATCAATGATGAAAGTATGTACTTTATTATTTACTTATACTATACTTCCCTATTGATACTAACTAAGTTTACAGCTTTTGGAGGATCATGGGCAGATGCAGAAATTGATATGTCTTCTATTGCNTTTACAGCTTTTGGAGGATCATGGGCAGATGCAGAAATTGATATGTCTTCTATTGCTGTACCAATAGAAACTCATCATCATCACACATCATATGACCCCTTCGGTCCCAGAACAGGTTCTGGAAGATCAGGTTCATTTGGTAGAAGAACAACTTATAGTCCACCATTTATTGCTAAATTATTAAATATTCCAATAACAGCAAATGATTCATTTATTGAAGATTTATTTAGAAGTAGATTTACAACTTATAAGAAATTCAAATTATTAATTGATCAACATTCTGATATCTTAACAAATCATATCATTAAAAAAATTGCCTTTGTTGAATTAGAATCAAGCGAAGATTTAACAAAAGTATTAAAATGGTATGATTTATATTATAAGGGGAACAGAAGAGTAATTGTTGAATTGGCAGATTTTCAAGATTTCCAAGATTGTATTCGATTCAATGAAGAACATCATGCCGAATTAGAAAGAATTCAACATGATTTCATCACTAATAAACAACAACAACGTCATCAACCAAGACATATGGCCCTACTTGATACTTTTGAAATGAATAACAATCATGGTGAATATTCCCGTGGACCAAGATCTCCTGGTAGACTGTATAGTAATGATCGATCATTTGCTGGTTCAAGATCTCCAAGAAGACTGTTTGGTGAAATGAATACATTCCCTTCAAGAAGAGAATCTTTTGAACATTCACTACCTCCATTACGTCCATTACATCAATTGAACCCTCCATCACAACCACCACAAGCAGCAGAACCTACATCCCCACGTAAACCAAAACCAAACCCTTTTGGAGCGGCAAAACCAGTAGAAACACACCCAGTAGAAGAAGAAGAACCTACATCCCCTCGGAAATCAAAACCAAATCCATTTGGATCGGCAAAACCAGTAGATGTATTATCAAGACAAGCGGAAATAGAAAAGAAATTAATCAATTTGAATCAAACAACTGTACGAACATTGGGAGATCAAGCAGATTCAATAGATGTTGAACATGTGATTAAAGAGTTTCATGAAAAAGCATCCCCCACACTTCGAAGAAGTTCAATTAGGTCTTATTCTTCTCGGAAATCATCCACAGGGGATTTCCAATCTCCAAACACAACTGAACCGACTACTAGTAAACCACCTCCAATATCTATACTCAAACGCGAAACTCCAACCACGGGCACCCCACCGGAAGAACTCCCATGGAGAAGAAAGCTGCAAGTCGGTCAACCCCAACCCACTCCTCCACAAGTCCTCATCCACCCCCCTCCAGCACAACCAGAACACACAATCGAAACCAAATTAACCCCCGCCAAACCACCGGTCCAAAATGTCTATAATGGCACCACATCACCCGGAAAATCCCTAGCTGACGTCTTACGAGAATCCACCAATCAACAACAACAACAATCAGGTGGACCCCCCGGTAGTGGAAAGAATTCAATTGGACATCTGAGACGAAGTACTCCCGGGATCTCTACTCCTAAGTTAAAGCCAGCGGCACCGATTGTGTTGAAGAAGAAGCCGGCGGGTAGTACTTCTCCGACATTGAAGAAGGTGGATTTGACTATTAAGGAGAGTGAATTGCTTAAAGCCGAGGCAGAGGCTGAGGCGAAGAGAAAAAAGGAGGAGGAGGCTAAGAAGAGGGTGATGAAGGAGGAGGAAGAGAGGTTGAAGAAGGTGAATGAACAATTGAAGGAATTGGAGATTGAACGGAAGATCAGACATATAAATGAGAGTATTGCCAATGGAAATGAATCACAATCACCACAGGCACAACCACAACCAGTACAGCCAGTACTACCACAAGTTCAAGTACAACCGGAAGTGAAGAAACAGGAAATGGGAGGTAGATCGGGGGATGAGGAAGAGAGTTTAAGACCCGATTTTAAGAAACATATAGATGAGATTGTCCAACGGTCGAAAAATCTCCAAAAACAAAAACAACCACCAGTTGTATCAAATAATAATGGTATTAGAGGAAAACGATTTGGGACCAATGGGGGATATAATACTACTGGTTTATCCCCACGCTATTTTGATCCTAATACTGGTGGAGTTGAGAATGGGGAAGAACAACGTGTGCCGAAGAAGTTCAGAAATGTGAAAAATATCAATACTAACTATGAAAAGCCAATACAAGACGAACATAAGGAGGAAAAGAAGGAGGAGGATATACAACAAACACCAGTGAAGGAGCTGGGACTGAAGGCTGAGGTTGAAAACGATGAATCTCTGGTAGATCATCATCCATCGTCAGAACCAGCTGGCACCCAACTTGAAAAAACTCCGTCGGGAGAAACTGGTGGGGGTTCTTCATACAGAGGCAAAGGTCGCGGGAGAGGTGGATATCGAGGTAGAGGATATCGTGGAAACAGGGGTGGATATCGCGGTGGAAGAGGGGGATATCGTGGTGGCAGGGGAGGAAGCGGTGATGGAGAAGCGGCAACAGGTCCTACAAATTTTAATTTGCGTTATATTAGACCAAAGAATGAGAATACTACACCATCGACGGAACGAAATCTGTAAGGGGGGTTGTTGAATTAATTTTTAGATTTTTGTATTTATGTGTATGTTTAGTAATGTTTAATACTTTTATAGTTTCTTTTATAAGAAAAAGATTTGCCTGACTTTGTGAACTAAAATGATAATATATATTAATTAATAATAATAAATGAAAATACAACTATAGAGAATGAAATTTAATACAAAATGAAGTGTTACTTATAAGCAGCTGTTCTTATAGTCAAAGCTACAAGAAACCACTATCTCTTAATGAATTTTCCAATATAGTTTCTTTAACTGCTGCCATAACCAATTGAATATTTGAAGTATCAATAGCTTGAGTGACATGAGGATAAATATTCAATCCACTTCTATTCACTTGATTAAATCTCCATAAAATATATTTCGCCGCCTTATTAATATTATTCCCACCATTATAATCGGGGAAATGATTCTCCAAAGGAGAATATTGTAATTTTTGAGCAAAAACATCAATTTTATTCAAAAACAAAACCACCGAAGTTCTAGCAAACCATCTTGAATTCACCACTGAATCAAATAATGCCAATGATTCTTCTAATCGATTTTGATTATTTTCTTCCAATAACACTTGATCATATTCGGAAAGTGCAACACAAAAGATTATTAATGTGACATTATCAAAACAATGAATCCATTTCTTACGTTCAGAACGTTGTCCTCCTACATCATACATATGAATATTTAATCCATTCCCCATATCGAATTGGAAATCAAATATACCGGAGGTCTTTTTACGAGTACGTAAAATATCAGTTGTTGATGGAATATAATTTGGATCTGTGATTCGGGATAAATCACTCAAGAAATAATCAGTTGAATCAATAAGATAGAAATTCGCTTGTTGATGAATCATAAAATATTTCACTTCAGGAATTTGATAAATTGTGGAAATCTTAGATGCAATATCTTGATTGAATGGTAGATCTGAATCCATTGGATATTCATATTGTAATATGTCTTGAAGATCATTATATTCAATTATATGTTTTCGATTTGGAGAAATCTGATCTCCATTCATAGCAGTCACCTCATGTTCATTCTCCCCTTCCTCCTCAACACTACACTCTACATCCCCAATCTCTTCCTTCTCCCCTTCCCCCTCATCCTCATCACTTTCAATCTTCTTAGGCAAATCCTTAACAAGCTCCGGCAGCAATTCAATAATGGCAACTATGATACTCTTAATACAATCCAAAACATTCTTATACACAAACGGCTTATATTCAATCAATTCTTCCTCACTATATCCATCCTGATGAATAATCTTCATTTGTTTAACAATAGTAGATTTCCCACTTTCTCCACTTCCCAATAATAAGACTTTTACTTCGTGATCCCCACTCCTGGCTGCCACATCTACCGGGTTGTTACTTAAGCCATTATTACCATTGCTGGTGGGGGATTGTTGGGATAGTTGTTGGACCATGGCTTGTTGTTGTTGGGTTTGGGTGATGGGGTGTTTATCTTGGGACAGACTGGCTGAGCCTAGTTTGGTGGATAGGGATGCGGATGTATCTGATGTAGGATGGATCGGTTGGGAATTGGTGGTTCCGTTGGTGGAGGTGGAGGTTTTGTTGTTGTTGTTTCGTTGTGATTGGGGCTGTTGTAGTTGTTGTGATTGTTGGGGCTGGGATGGTTGTGAGGATTGGTTTTGTATGGATTGTTGTTGTTGTTGACGTTTGGCTTGGGTGTTGGTGGCGGTGGTAGTTGGTTTGGAGACGGGTTGTTCTTTAGATGCACAGGATCCCATGGTTAGCGAATTTTATTAGAAATAATGTAATATACAATGATTATGATATGGATGTGTGGAACGTGGTGATTCTTTCTTTTGCAAATCAAACTAAGCTTGTTGAACTTTCAATAATGAGTAATCTGGTAATGAACTTAGTTACTATCTAATGATAGAAAAGTAACGTTGCAATAGTGTTTTATAGGAATGTATGGATTAATATAAAATGTTTAAAAAAAAAATTCTTGTGTCTTATTTTAATGTGTGTGTCTGACTACAGGTTTATAATTTTTAACTATTTTTCGTAATTAAAATTAAAAAAAAAAAAAAAAGATTTGTCGAATTAAAATTTTTATTTTGTCTGTCTGTCCGAAATTTTTCTGACAGGGAGTTAGGAACATCCACAATAATTGCAATTATTGATTTATTTTTTATTAATTTCACAATTGCCGCTCAACTCTATTTCACCCCATCAGCGACACCCGTAGCGGGACACTCTTAGCGGTCTAATAAACAATCACCCACAGAACCAGCAGAGAAAACTCCGGGACAATAAAATGGACCGGTACTACCCTTTCTATATTGTATGTCGTAATTATAGTATATGCATGTCAAACATCCAGAAGAATGCGCTTCACCAGAGACCCGCATACAATATTTTTTCGTAACAATGAAAGGAAGGTCTTATACTTTTGTATTTATTGTTCACCCTGATTTCAAATATACCAGACAAAATGTAACGTTGTAGTACTAGTTTTATTGAATGCCCCTAGATCATAAGGCGTATAAATCGGTTTCTGATTTATAAAGCGCATTTAGTTTGTCTAGTTTTGGGAAGGTTGATACTTGCTGGGTGTTTTAGATAAGAAATATGCAAAGCATGGGTTCTTATTTCGTCTTTTCCGTACCAAATGTGTAGAGCAATTCAATCTTGCTCGGGTCAATTGATCAATTGAGTTCCATTTGGTGTATACCATGTGGCGTAAGTCCTCTTTTTGATACTGTAAGGCTTACTTTCAATATTGGACATGGAAGTAGTAGTGGCTTAGTAAATTGGGGGCGTATTAAACTTATTTTTATACGGCTTAATCATTTTTAAACCATAGCTTTTGTGTTACAAAATGAAAGTAAATGTCTATTACAAGCGGCTCTCTATACATTAGGATAGTCCTTACGGAAATCTTTATAGACACGGAAATATCCAATTCGGTTGATCCCTTTATACCTTAATCACCAGCACAATGGAAAAGTTAAATATCATTTTTGACTCTGAATGTCTCGATATCAAACTCTAAAGTTCCCAAAATCAGTTACAGCTATCCAAACTCCAACTCTACCCTTTTTCTCCTTTAATCACCTTGTCAATTTCTTCCTTGTTACATTTCAATTCAGCATTCGCATTCTCCAAATACCAATAATTAACATCATTAGTCCCATTCTTACATCCACGTTGTATCAAATCAATGAAATGACAATTACATACCAGTTGACCATAATTGAATTCACAATTCTTGGTTAATTGAGATTCTTCTATTTGTTTCATACATTCTATTAATTCATTACTGAATATTTTTGTGTATTGGTCGGTATAAGGATATGGATTTAATTCATTTGTGGATTTTATTTGTGAAGGGTTGTCTTCTGGAGGATAGGGCAGATAGTTGGATGTGTCTATGACTAAGGCGTTTAGTAGCGGTAATGATTGGAGTGATATTATTGTTATTATTAATTGAATAGGAAGTTTCATATTAAGGAATATGTCGAAGGTTAGTGTGTTTTGAAAGTATTAAATTTGCAAGTATAATTAATTTAGCCACAAATGAAGTTTTTAATTTTTCGCAGCCAATATGGTACACTACATAACACTATACGCGCACAAAGCAAGGAACATGAAGAATCATCCCTTCAGTGTAATTAAGGATTCATATATTGCATGATATTACATGAAGTAGCTTATGACTACTTTTCGCCCGAGGTAAGAATATAATCATTCTTATAAATTTGTAGATTGACAATAATTAATTATTTGGAATTGTTTTTTGCTAAGAATGTTTTAGCACTATACATACAGTTGAAGGACAGCATACAATATATTACAATGGCAAAAGCCCAACAGAAGACGAATATTTCAAATTAGGAGAAATCAACCAAAGAGAGTGTTTCATAAATACCTGACCATTTTTGCAGCTGCAAATAAAAAACATTGTTGGCCTTGTTGTAACCGGAGTTAACTTAACAATCATATTCAAAATCACAGGCAAAATAAATACTGTGATTTTTCACCTCTCTTATGAACTATAAATATCCCTTTGATTCTTTAATTTCTTTCTTTCTTTCTT
>NW_026057469.1:0-39626 GCF_019202705.1 Hemisphaericaspora subhashii | reverse complement strand
CTAATTACTATGGGCAAATTCCGTGAATTTGCCTTTTTAACTAAATTCTTCTTAGAGTGCGAACTCGCGTAGATTCTTACTCACGAAGAATATTTTGTATGCAGGATTACTCCTGCAAACTCAACACAATACTACCTACAAATTCGTAAATAACACTGATTCATTCATGATCAAAGAAATTGCGCGTTACCTCATTCATTCAATTTACAATTAAGAATAAATTAAGTAACAGATTGTAAAGCACGTGAAAATCTATAAAGAATATTCAATCATACTAGCTCTTGATTCCTTTTGGACTATCCCCCCTTCTTATTTTACACTCTCAATCAAATTAATTTCTTAGGATTATTAGATCTTAGAAAATTCTTACTCGGTTTTATAAAATATGAAACAATATATATCCAATGAAACCTTTTTTCTACATATATGTATGTTTATGGCTGTTCCATGAAGATAGGTGTACAGATTCATACTTCTTCTTGCATCACATGGAACGATATAAACATGATACTCAGCCGCATTACAGTCACTTTATACGAAAGATGAAAAACTTGATTCAATGCTTGACATCTTCAGTTGTCATGTACAAAATACCAGACTTAAATACACAAGATTGAGTATTGAGATACTTTTATATGTTTTATTCTTCTTGATCTTCTTATACCGTTGGTCTTATTAGACAGGATGAGTCTTTATAGATGAAGTAGAAATATGCAAAATTATTCAGTTTACGTAATCATGAAACAACGCGGTTTTCCGGACGATGCTACCAATTGGAACAAGAGGGAAACATCCAGACATACAAACTAAAAGATATAAGAAAAAAAAAAAATAAAATTTCTATATGTAGGAGTGTATATATAGTTTGTATTAAAAATAAAGTTTGAACCATTTTTGTAAAAGAAAAAATCAAACAAAAACGATTTTTCTAAATTACGCCTACGCTGATATTCCTTCTTAGTCTAACTAAGAAAGCAGGGGCGTTTTCTATGTAGGTTTTTAAATACTTTGTAGATTTTCCTTAATGTTATAAGAGAAAAAAAATGTATAGAATCCATTCTTCATTATATTTCCCTTTGAATCCACTACTTAACTTAATAATTTGTATCTCTGTGAGAGACCAGAATATTTTTGAAAAGAGAAAGCTAACAGCGTTGTGGGTTGGTACAACAATATGCAGGTAACTTGAGATTCAGCGGTCAATTAAGGATAACGGGTCGCTACACTGCATTTGTTCAGGCCGCGGTGCTACCAAACGGAGATGAGCTTGACACATGTATTACAACCTAGACCCCACTTTGAGGACCAGGGTTTTTGATATATTGAAAGACAAATACACGACTTCACCGTTCCGTATTCCACGAGAGAGAAAATTAAGAGGGTATGACCCGATGGCCAGTAATTCGTCGGATATATTAACTTAGAGCTTTGCATTAGAGAGTTGGAGGGTCTCCTTCCAGGACGGTTCAAGCAACCACAAAAATGTATTCCTATAGGGAGACACATACCAAGCAGCGCAGGATGATGGACTGGGAACTCTCAGACTTACAAACCCTTGATGGGAGAGTGCATATGATCTTATAGGTGAAAGCTACATACAGAATGACTTCCCGCGGTAACAGATAGCGTACAACCGAAAATACCAATATACTTTTACGATGTCTATTATAATATTCAGCGCTCTTAATCGGTAAAGAGGAATTTGTTGGAATAAATTTCCAAATCGTATTGCAATTGTGAATAGAGAAATCCGACGAGGTACATTCTATTTCCACTCGGAAAAGATTTTAACAGACCCTAAAGAAACAATCAATCTCCGTGAAAACCATATTCCTGAAAGGACAGGGGTCATCTTACAGAGTAATAGTTATACGGCTTTATCTTAATAAGACAAGGAAAACTATACAAATTTGTCTTGCGTCGTAGCATTTGATAACCGGAAAGCCCTTATTAGCACGCTACCAGGGTTCATTATGTATATACCTATATATTACACTATCTAATGTTCATCAGAGACTAAGCTTATTTCTTTTCCAATGACATTCTTGCTAATTTCAAGACACCTTCTTCGGAGTTGGCACCTCCAATGAATCCTGCAGCATGAATGAAGATACAACCCGCAACACCACTCTTTTGGCTTAATTCTTCATCTCTTAATCCTCTTAATTCTTCTGGAAGACCTAATCTAAATTCAAAAGATGATGAGGTAACAGAAACAGTAGAAACTCTCCATTTATCGGTAGAATCCTTGAATAATACAAACTTGGTAACTCCTTCAGCGTTGTTTTCCTTTTCAATGGCATATAAATGTTCCTTCCAAGGGCAGAATTGGGTTAAGACTAAGATCTCACCAGATGCGTCAACATCAAAACGTTTGTCAAAAGCTTCTTGAACAATAGATTTAGCAGGCAACCAACTCTTACCATATCCTTCTAAGATAGATACAAATACAGAACCCATCAATTCACAACTCTTTAAGAATTGACGATCAAAGTCGGCGTCAGTACAACTTTCATTCCAGGATGGGTTTAAACGAGAGACCATAGCCGGTAATGTTATATTCTTATCAGAAAATTTAGGAGAAACATCTTTTGGATAGTTACTAATACCATTGTCATTAGCATCAAGTGATTCGATAAATTCTTTATACATCTTATCATATAAGAATTCGACATCATTTTCATTGGTCAATTTTAACACTTCCTTGATAATATCTCTACCAAAATGCTTATATACCAATCCTGCAGAGGATAACTTAGTCTTATAATTTCCATTGAAAGTGGTATTAAATTCACGTTGATGATGATCAAAATATTTAATACCGTCGTATTTACCACTTACATCAACTACAATATCACTGGCTTCCCAATCAGCTGGATTTCTTGAACGAACCAATTCAGCTTGATTGTACTTTGGTAATAATCTTAATAAATAAACAGCAAGTGATTCATCGGCATGGAATGAACCGGAGTGAGTACATATCTTAACCATCTTGTCTAATTTTATCTTTTTACTAACTGACATGATCATGAATGAAAAAGTGAGTTTGTTTATCTGGAACTCATCGTGGGAATTTTTTTTCATACTTAATGAAATTTGGACAATATGCAGGAGAATTGGTCAGCAAAAGGATTTACGTAACTGATTATAGGCATATTTAGACTATGAAGACCATTCCAAAGCTGTTACTATCTAGGATGGGATAAATCTCCTTGGAAGATTAGAGTGAAAGTAGAAGTGTTTTAAGCAATTTAATAAAGTCCTTTTTTTTGGTTTTCTGTATGGTGTTCAGTAGTAAGGAGCTGTTGAATGCAACGTTACAAAACCCCGGAAAAACCTAGGCGAAAAATATTTGTTCGTTAATATTTTCGGGAAGATGTAAAAATCTGTTTTGCATCAAAAATTTTTAAACCACCCAACAAAAAGGGAACACTGGTTCAATTATAATCAAAAAGCGGAGTAACTCCTTGAAGGAAGCTCCAAAAAATGGAACGTTTCAGTGACTTTGGACTCAGGAAATGGAACGTTTCACCCAAGTTTCCCAGCAAAAACGCTAGACCCCATTGTTAAAATCAATTTCATGGGTAATTGTTTAACCACTAATTGAGAGAAATTCACACATTTCGCAACAATAAATTAGATAATTAACTCACCCCAAGATTTGACAAAGCGAATCTTTGCGAAGAATATGGTTGCTAACTGTGAACAAAGAGACAATGAAGTGGAGGCGGGTGGCTAAAGCTTACAAATCAAAGTGATAAAAAGATCTAAGGGATGCACATGCGGGAATTATGGGAGACACCACATGACTCCACAAGGGGTTCTTTGTCTTCAATTAGATATAATGATTTTGTACTTTATTGAATCTCCAGATATTTTTTACGGCTTTAATTTTCATGAAAAAAAGTGGCAAAAAAATGCAACGTTGCATTGCGCTGAACTAAAGCTTAAACTTGAAGAAGCGACCCACTAACCGATTTTAGATCATGTCAAGGTTGTCTTAGCGAGGGTTACAAGATTAATGTCGAGCATGGATCTATTAAAAAAACATCAACAATCAAGATTCAAAACATTTCGATCCGTGTCCGAGCTTTTGGTGACATGCGGAGTGGGGGATCACCAACAGCCAATCAGACATTAATTTTGTCAGCTTTCATTCCCAGCGTATGGTTCTAAAACAATCCAAAAAAATATCCCAGACACAAATTTCTAAAATTTCAGGGTGACACAAAACAGGAAAAACAACGTTCTTGTGTCAGAACATTTAGTGCCGTTTGGCCAGGAAAAAATTTTCCGAGAAAATGACACGACAGGAGAAAGTAATCGTGCCGACCCTTACATCATCACCCTATTTATGACATCAAATTCAAACGAAATAGCTTAGATTAATTTAAACTAATTTACAGACAATGAAATTAAGAATTTAATCACCAGTTTAGAAAGTGGTCATATAATTGAAAATATCGGTGACTTGAATGACAGAAATTTTGGATATGCGCGATTATTATCCGAAACAGGTGAGGAGAGGAATAAAAAAAATGTCTGCATAAAAAATATCTCTCTTACTAATTTTTGACATTTGATTTTTTGTATGAGCTCGTCACAATTTGAGATGTTACAATAACAATTGTGGTAGTAAGCCACGGTCGCAACTTAATCCGTGACTGCTTTTTCCTTTTGGAATTGAAGGAAACGACCGTGAAGGCCAATCTTGTAGTTAGATCTCATTTCTCGGGAGTGGACGTGATTTCTTTTTTAACATCCAGGAACCTATTGGCTTAGAGAGATCTGTCAAGATCTGATGATACGTCTTAAAAAAAGGAACTAGGAACAAGTAAAATCTCAAAAATTGTAAAAGAAAACCTAACAACAATAATAATCCCGATCGAGAAAAAAAATCATTCGGATAAATTTTTCAGACACTTTTTTTCTTTCTCCAGAAGAAAAAATATTTTTTATGAAGAGCTATATGTAATTTCAATAGATCATTGAAATACAAAATTAGTTTAGTTGTTTATGCAATCCCCATTTCGGAACTCTACCCGGTTCAATTGTGACCTTGATGTCATATGGGGTACATTTGATGGGGGTCAATAGGTGAAAATTCTAATGCAAATGATAGATATTCTTTAAATAGAACATGTACACCGGATAAATTTATCTTCACTTCGGAATAATATAATTCCAATCCGTGGAAGAGTGGGCTCATGCAAAAAAAAGTAAGCTGATTGGACCTTCACCGCTAGGAAAAATGCCCCATTTTTACTGAGTTGGGCTTTTGAGATACTCTCGGAAAAGAAAAGCTGGCCGTACAGTATTAAGGGTAGAAAGAAACAAAAAAAATTTTTTGTAAGATCTGGCGTGTTGCTTTTTTTTGGTGACCATCTCAAATTATCCGAAAGATCCAAACTTCCCATTGTTTCTTGGCTGCTAAAAAAATAATTGTTACTAGCCCCCACCACACAAAATATATTATTTTCTGTCTGGTGGAAATATGATGCACAAAAAGGAATAAATTATTAAGCAAATATGAGAATTATTCCCCCATCCGGGACAACTATGGGGGGATTGACGCAGAATTCTCCGCTGGCTTTTGGCCTTGCCAATAATAATTTTAAAAAAAATTTTGCAGTATAAAAGGTCGATAGATTCCACTTTTTATGATGAAGTCGATTTGGGTTTTCTTATATCATCAGAGACTTTACAAGCTCAAGTTTTATTATGTCATCAAAAATTGAAAGAGCGTTTTCCAAACCCGCTTTGAAGGTTAGGGGAGGTTTAGATAAACTTCCAAAGATTTATAATGTTTATTTCATTGCTATGTTTTCTACCATCGCTGGTATGATGTTCGGTTTTGATATTTCTTCCATGTCAGCTTTTATTGGTACTGATTCATATAAGAGATTCTTTGATAATCCAGGATCAGATATTCAAGGTTTCATTACTTCTTGTATGGCTTTAGGTTCATTCTTTGGTTCCATTGCATCTTCATTTGTTTCTGAACCATTTGGTAGAAGATTATCTTTATTGATTTGTGCATTTTTCTGGATGGTTGGTGCTGCTATTCAATCATCATCTCAAAATAGAGCCCAATTAATTATTGGTCGTCTTATTTCTGGTCTTGGTGTTGGTTTTGGTTCTTCTGTTGCTCCTATTTATGGTGCTGAATTGGCTCCAAGAAAGATTAGAGGTTTAATTGGTGGACTTTTCCAATTTTCAGTTACTTTAGGTATTTTAATTATGTTCTATCTTTCTTATGGTTTAGGTCACATTGATGGTACTGCTTCATTTAGAATTGCTTGGGGTTTACAAATTGTCCCAGGTTTAGTTTTATTCTTTGGTTGTTTCATTATTCCAGAATCTCCACGTTGGTTAGCTAAACAAGGTGCTTGGGATGAAGTTGAATATATTGTTTCTAAGATTCAAGCTAAAGGTAACAAAGAAGATCCAGATGTTATGATTGAAATTGCTGAAATTAAAGAACAACTTTTAATTGATGCTGCTGCTGCTAATATTGGTTATGCTACTTTATTTAGAAAGAAGTATATTAGAAGAACTTTCACCGCTATGTTTGCTCAAATTTGGCAACAATTGACTGGTATGAATGTTATGATGTATTATATTGTTTATATTTTCCAAATGGCTGGTTATTCCGGTAATGCCAATTTAGTTGCTTCTTCAATTCAATATGTTTTAAACACTATCTGTACTGTTCCAGCATTATATTTCTTTGATAAGGTTGGTAGAAGACCATTATTAATGGGAGGTGCCGTTATGATGATGATTTTCCAATTCGGTGTTGCAGGTATCTTAGCTACTTATTCTGTTCCATGGGCTGACAGTGGAAATGAAGCGGTTAATATTAGAATCCCAGAAGAAAACAAGTCTGCTTCCAGAGGTGTTATTGCTTGTTGTTATTTGTTTGTCTGTTCCTTCGCTTCTACTTGGGGTGTTGGTATCTGGGTCTACTGTTCTGAAATCTGGGGTGATAACCGTATTTCTCAAAGAGGTAATGCTATTTCTACTTCAGCTAATTGGATTATTAACTTTGCTATTGCTATGTATACTCCATCAGGTTTCCAAAACATTTCTTGGAGAACTTATATTATTTATGGTGTTTTCTGTATTGTTATGGCAGTTCATGTATTTGTCGGATTCCCAGAAACTAGAGGTAAACGTTTGGAAGAAATCGGACAAATGTGGGATGAAAACGTTCCAGCTTGGAGATCTGCTTCTTGGATACCACATATTCCTATTGCTTCAGAAGCTGAATTAGCTAGAAAGTTAAGTGTTCAACATAAAGAAGATGGTGAAGGTTTAATGGATACTAATTCCGAAGAGAAGGTTTAACCTTAAAGCAGAGTCTATATGCTTTGTTGGTTTACGTGATAATGATTGTTTCCTTTTAATGAATATAAATATATATATAATATTACTTTTGTATAATACAATGTTTACATATAAATAATAATAAATAAGATGTTTAGATTTACCATTCTTTTTGCTTTTTCTTAGTTTGGGGATACTTTACTAACAGTAAGTGTGGTTCATTGTTAAAGGAATTAGACATATTTTGTTAGTAGAATCATAGAATATATTATGTTCAGTTTCACTCTAGTTCAAGTCTATATAGAAGCGACCACGAATGGACAGCCACGATTCATTGTTAAAGGAATTAGACATATTTTGTTAGTAGAATCATAGAATATATTCTATTCAGTTCTCACACAAGTTCAAGTCTAGATAGGAGCGACCACGAATGGACAGTCACTGCAGACCGCAGGAGACACAGCAGCAACACAATACCGTGCCACTGATATAAGCGGGATAGCCAGCTTGATGATCCTAGCCGGTGTATCACTCCATAGAGTACGAGTCGCACGTAATGCCCGAGGATACGCTTTGTGTAGTTTTTGGAGACTCCGAGGAGTTTTGGCCCTGGGATAAATTGTCTACCCTCTAAATCAATGTCTCGAAACAACAACTGAAGAGTCTAAACCAAGTTTCACGACTCTTGGGATATACGGTTAATCCAATTCCCCACAAAATAGACACAATAATAGAACAGTCATTTACATTTTTGAAACTTGAATTGTGGGGAGAACGGTTATTATTGGAGAAGGAGATCGAGTATTATTTTTTTTAAAATTATTCCAGAAGGTACAGATCATTATTCCAGACACGGCTTTTCATGTGGGGGGCTTATTATCAGATTTTTTTTTTTGGATGACAGTGTAATAAGAAACGTCACTTTTTTTGCAGTAATTTATTTTGTATGCATCGGAAATGTACTGTCAAATGCCGTCACGAAAATTTCAAAATCTTTTGAAATATTTTTATGAAGTAATTGGTAAGACATATAACAGACCAACGTAAAAAGGAAGCAATAGATTATCCGAAACCGAATTTCATTCTATATGGCCTTTTTTATATTGTACGTAGTTTAGCGCTATTATGTAAAAAAAAAAAGAGTTTCATCTCTGTCCTGTTTGACTTCCCTATTGAAATATCCCACGACAACTAATTTTTGTATCCGTCCCAAAAATCAGGGGTTCCCAACAAAACTGTAACATGCTTATCCAAGTTCCATATTTCATACAAGATTCAAGAGCCAGGGATATACGAGAAATACAATACAAAGTATGACTGACTTATCTCACCGATCCAGATCTGAATTAATTAATTCATTAATTTCCCTGCCGATCCCTCCTTAAGCCTCTCATGTCCCTCGTGTGACGGCGTGTGACGGCCGATCGCCGATCGCCCAAATCATTGAAATGCAAGATATCAGGCGTAATTTAAGGCACCAATATAAAAATAATTGATTGAATTTCTCGTACTGTTCAGAGAGATAATTCGGACCACGGGAAGAAACATTTCTCTCTCTCCACCCGAAAAGTTTAATTGTTTGTAATTACACACATGGAATATCAGGAGATGATAATGATCTGAGGATATCGGGAAATCCCGTAACATATTCTTATACAAGTGAAATCAGGTTATGAATGTCTTCTTGTATCTCGATTGTTCTTGGGGGGTGCGGGTGATATACAATGATGAAACTTCTGGGTGAAGATATTGCATGAGGATAGTATGTTGAGTAAAAAAAATAGAACGATGATAACTGACTGATGGACCAACAAAAAATAAAACATCAGTTCATCTTATGCTGTTGAGGAAAGAAAAAAAATAATTATTAATGCAAGATAAAAATGGAATGTGTCGCGTTCGTACAAAACCGGAAGTTAAGAACCGCCCCATTTATTTTTTTTGCAATTATGTCCGCTTCATGCATAAACTCCTAGGACTCGGTGTTACATAATATTTCAATTAGGGGTGTCAAAAATATTTAGAGAGATCATAAAGAAGTTACCAGTATGGTTGAAAACGTTTCGTTATACGAGAAAGAAGAGTTGATATTATGTGTTTCTATAATATCTACAAATGAAAGAAAGTAATGTAATAATCCCAAATAAAGATATCCGTATAATTTTGTATAAACCTAAACAAAACTTTTATATAATAAAACATTTTATATTGTAACCTCTCTATAATAAAAAAACCCAAACTCTTGTTGATAATAAATTCGTTAAATCCCAATCATTAAATAATCGTAATAAAAAAATACATAAAAAAATCGTGAATCTTGTTCTATTCCAAGTATACAATACTATTACTTGGAGTTTCCAAATTGAATTTCGGTAAATGTGAATGTAATGTAGTATATGAATTTGTTTGTTTTGTTTCTTCATAATAATACTTATGAATATCAACCTGTTGTTGTTGTCGTGATTGATTTTCACTAGTATAATATTGATCATCAATGTTGTTTTCATCTTCACTTGCATATGAATTATAACCGGTTGTTTCTGGTGGAGTGAATAATTGTGGATTACTCTTACGCAGTGGTTGTTTAATTTGTTCAAGTTGCTCAACAACTTTACTGTGATGATGATGGTGGTGGTGGTTGTGACCACTGTGATGATGATGACTATGACGACGACGTTCTTGAGTCTGTTTTTCTTCGGTGGTTTCATTAAAGAAATCACATCTAATAACTTCTTGATATAAACTTGGTAATGAAATTCTATCATTTGGATTCAATTTGAAGATTCTATCTAATAAACGATTGAAACTCTTTGAAATTGGTAATATTGCTGATAAGATATCCTTATTATTATTTAAAATATAACTTGTAAATACATCATTATGATTATCATTAAATGAGGCAATTGGCCATGGATTTCTAGCACAAGTAATATTTATAAATAAAACTCCTAATGACCAAATATCTCCAGCTAATGTAGGTAAATATTTACAATTAGATGCATTGACAGTAGTATTATTAACATCAACTGAATGATATTGTGACATATCAACTAAATTTCTAACAACCTTATGAGTATTAAAATTGGTTGTTCTTTCAGGAGCCATATAGAATGAAGAGCCACGACATGCATTACAACAAATCAAATCAGATGACATGGCAAGACCAAAGTCAATTAATACTAAATGAAGTTCATTATAATCAATTATGGGTGAATTGGCTGGTCTTTTGTAGTTGGGGTTATAACGAAGCATAATATTCTCGGGTTTTAAATCACAATGATATACGCTATTTTGATGACAATATTCAACAGCATCGATTAATTGTAACATAGCATTCTTCATTAATAATTGTTTATCATATGGATGATTTTGGAAAATTTGTTTATCAATAATATTTCCAAATAAATCCCCTTGTTCAAAATAATCTAATAAGATTACAATTGCAAAATTATCCAAATCAAACACTTGATGAATTGACATGACATTTGGATGATGATGTACTTTTAAATGTAAGGAGATTTCCATTAAGAATTGACATTGATGTCCTTGTTGTTGAATATAATCTAATCTAATTGGATTAGGTTGTGGACATGGATGATCCAAGAAATATGAATAAAAAGTCTTTTGAATGATTTTCTTATTAGCTGAAGAATCCTTAGGGTCTCCTTGTTTAAATGGTGGTTGTTTTAATAACATTTTTGCAGCAAATGTTCTACCAGTATGAATATTTTCCACTAAATAGATTAACCCATATGTACCTGCACCGATCTTCTTGATGAATCTAAGTTCATGGTTAAGCATATATCCATCCAATGTCATATTAGGATTCTGTCTTTGTCTTATTAAATGTTGTTTTTGTTGTTGTTGTTGAGTCTCGGTGATATAAGGTTTTGATATTTGCAGATGAACATCAAGTAATGGTAAGATGTCTAGTGTCATTGTTAGTTAATTGTTTATATAGTAATCGTTGTATGTGTAATTGTTAAAAGTAATTGGTTAAAAGGAAATAGGAAATATAAATTTAAAGTTAATCATTTTAGACATATCTTGTCTATTTTATATTCCTTTATGATTATGAGGTTTATATATTTATAAATAATTATTTTTACTTTTTTAAATTTCCTTTTTTTCTTTGTTTCTTTCTTAAAACTTTAAATTAAAAAAATAAAGTTTACATAATAAAAATAAACGAAACACACATTAAAAAATATTTTATTTTATTTATTCTTTTCATGTTTGACGTCTTACTTTTTAATTTCTGGAGAACATCCGGAGTATTCCATGAGATAAGAATAGGAATTGAAGAATACCAATTTGGTACTCCAGTCCTCTGGATACCTAATACCATTCTCCGCTCAAGCATTTGTGCAAATTCTTTGTGTATTTCACCACATTTCTACCACACCATCGATACAAATTTATGTGGAGAGTACTACTACCACCTTGCAAAAAAAAAAAAAAAAGGAAGAATATTTTTTTCGGAATTTATGCTAAGAAAAAAACCCAAGAAAAAATGAGTTGGGTAATGAAAAATCAGCTCATGAGCTAACCCAAGCCATTTTATTTCTTAGAAAAAATTATAGTGACAGCATAAATTCTATGATTGTTCCTAATTATTCCGATAAGTATCAGCAGTAGGGGGACTTAAGTTTTTTTTAAACTTTTGACTGTTAACTTTCAACCCCCTTCTTCTTTCAGGGTTGGTCTTTGCTGGCAGAAGACTTGTTGATTAGTAAGTTCAATTTATTTCCATTTGACAAATTTTCAGCTCAGCCATGAAGATTGTTTCGGCGATATATCTGTCAAGGCATCAGATTAGTAAGAATAAAATATGACGTAGATCAATCATTTTTTTCGGACTTAATTTTAGAAAAGAATCATCAATTTAACAAATTGTGCGGCGTATCGGAAATTCTAGGAATCAAAGTTAGTTTGGAATGAGTGACTCAAGAAAACTTAATCTTTTTCTCTCGCATTAAAATTTACATTTCCGGAAGAAAAAAAGGAAGTTGTCTCACCTGAGTTTTTTTTTTCTGAGAATGCCATTATCAATACCTTGGGCAAAAAAAATATTTTTAGTCTCATTATTACAACAAGGCTTTCAACAATCACAAGAAACCAAAAAAAAAATCTGACGATTATTTCCCAACTAAAAAAAAATAATAATTTCTTTTTTGGGTTACATAATTGATGACGAGATTCCACCAACAGCAGCACCACCATCACCACGTCTCTACTGCAACCTCGTACCATACCGCCATTCCTCCCCGTGTTAAAATTACATTTTTTCGGAATAGTTCACTACTTCCCCCCGTACCATTTAGTTTTTTTCCCTCCCTTACGGGGAGTCCGCCCGGATTTTATATCTTTCAAACCTGACACACCCATACCCTTCTGTTAGCTCCCCAGAGAAAACGTAACTCTGTCACATCTGATCTTCAATCTCTCCACAAACGTATCTGATACATAGATATATGTATAACCATCGCCTTATGTATTTATCCATTCCACTTGCCTAGCCTTATACCAAACCTCGGTTTGTTCCGATAGTTGTGTTCAACGCTTGGCTACGGTGTTTCGGCTATTCACTCCGAATAAATTTGCAACCGGTTTTGAATTGATTGTCTGCTGTGGGGATATCGAAAAAAATTAAGTTGCGAATTTTGATCTCTGTCTCTTTCTCTCCCTCCCTTTTTCAAGAAATGTGTATGACCCTAAAACAATTGTGTTACATGAAAACGTTAAGTGCCATTGACTAAGGGTTTGAGTCCCCCGTTGTATCCCTTTTCACTCTTTTAGGTTAAACGGACCAGTTTGGGGGGTCTGCATTATCGTAGAGGAAGGGAAAAGTCATGACCTTGGTATGTACATCTACCTGTATCAAGGGGGTTATGTCCACTTTTATATATAGGGAAGTAAAAGCCTAAAGAGTATTGAATATGATTACGTTTCTTGTCCACTACTACACATTTAGCGGAGTTATCGGTGCAGAAAAATAAGTTAAATGGATTCTAATCAAAAGATGTTGACCAGTGTGGAATATTTACAATCAATTGAACTTCTACAAGGGGGAAAAGCTTGGTTGAACACAATAATCATCGTTCTATTAGTTTTTATATGAGAAAAAAACAAGCTTCTATATACTTTAAACATAAATCCATTAAGATTCGGAAACACATAACTTAATTTTACTTTGTTGTAATAACACAACTTCCAGTTGCTGGTTTACTATCAATAATTGCTTCCAGTAATTCAGCTTGAGTAATTTCAGGGAATTCTTTCTTATAATATTGATCAATAAAGGCTTGTTTCAAAGTTTCAGCCTTATCAGTAGTAGTTAAATGAACAAGAGATCCACCCCAACCAGCACCAGTAATACGAGACCCATAAGCACCATTAGCAAGAGCAATGGAACAAATTTCATTAAGTTTATCATTTGAAGAATTGTTTAAAGCATCAAGATCTAATTGAGATTCATTCATCAATTTACCAAATTGATTTAAGAATTCTACTGGATCAGTAATATTAGATTTCAAAAGTCTAAGAGTTTCTAAAACTCTTAAACTTTCTCTATAAACATGTTTGGCACGTTGATAAAGTTTTAACTTATCAAATCTAACTGGGAAAATTGATAAATATTTGATTTTGAATTCTTCTTCGGAAATTCCTAATTCTTGACAGCATTCTTCAACACTATATCCAACTTGATTAGTTAATTCTTGTTCCACTTTTTCAGTCATAGTGATCAATCTTTGAATACCAATTTCAATATTGTTACCATCCCAAACATCTTGCTTCAAAACAGAAGTATAATACCCATCCATAACTCCTCTTAAACTACTGGATTTAACATTAGAATCTTGTGGTAATCCACTAAGACCAAGTTTCTTAGCTAATAAATCAGAAGCAATACCCATTTCAACAACACGTAAATTATAATGAATAGGAGCAGTTTCATGTTTATTAGCAACTTGTAAACTATTAGTAATAACAAAAGTTAAATCCTTAACTGGGAATTCAAATGGAATACCCTTTAATTCCGGCTTGAATTGAATAAGCAATGCCTTGGAACTCTCACCATATACAGATGCACATTGATCCATACCACCAGTTTGAACCCCGACATAATGTTCAGAAACAACCGTGATCTTAGTAAGATCGGATTTAGTAATGTCTTTGACTCCATTCGCATATAACACGGCCAATGTGGAAGCAACACAGAATGCAGCAGATGAAGATAAACCTCCACCGGTTGGAACAGTACCACTAAACGTAAGATTCATTCCTTTCAAACTGGTAGTCAAACCTCTATTTTCCATCATGAATTTATGAGCAACAATTAAACCACATTTGAAATAATTACCCCAACTATGTTCTTGACTAATTGAAACGGTCTGTTTTGGATCACCTGGGATTTCAATGGTTTGAGCAGGGAAGTCGTCGTTGTCAACATTGGTGATTTTGATTTTATTTGATTCATTAATTGAAACAGCAGCAACCACATCGACTTCAATAGCCATAGGTAATACTGGGAAGAAATTATAATCAATGTGATCACCAATAACATTTACTCTCCCGGGAGAACGAGAAAAGAAATCAATTTTGGCATCGGGGAAATATTGGTTGAATTTGGAAGTTAATTCATTATATCTACCTTCTTGACCTTTTGGATTAGAATAGAAGGATAAATCTTCAAAAACAGGAACTACTGAAGACATTTTTTGGAAACGTTATTAGATAATTTGAAAAGGAGGTTTCAGAAAAGAACTTTTCATTTCGATAGAATTGTTTTTATACCTTTTCTTTCACCATCGTTTGGTTTTTTCTATGACATTTTCCAAAATAAAAACATGCTAAAAAATAATTAGGAGAAGTTTCTCATTCGCCACACCCTAATCCCCACATGACTGCAACGTTGCATTTTTTGGGACATTTTTGGTGAGAGATCAGCTGGAAAAAAGTGTCGGAAAAGTGGGCAGCGTTAAAAAAAAAAAAAGAATCTAGAAAATATTTTTTTCCGTGATGACAGATTTTGTGTCTGCATCGAAATCATGCCAGACAATTTCTTTTCTTTTACATCTGACATTTTTTTGTAGGAAAACTGTCTGGAAGAATTTTTCCGAAGATTGCGGGATAATAATATGTTGTCTATGGATGATAGAACCACCCCACGAGCCTTCGTGGATTGCTTTTCATGAACGAAGGAGTAGCCAAATTATTGGTAGATTTAGAACAGTTCTAAAAATTTAAGGTTTCGGCAAAGCCGGGTACTAAACTTTAATGAATTGGCTGCAAATCCTATGGCAAATCAACGTTAAAGGGGACAGACTTGCTCAATTCTGACATCCTTTATGCACCGTCTGGCAACGTTTCGACCAGCTCGTGACATTCTCAAACCCAGAAATGTACATCTTTCCGATATTTCATCCTATCTGGACAATAGAAATACAAAACAATAACAGGAGATGAAATTCAAAATTTTTTGTCTGATGACGTTTTACACAAAGAACCATTGAAAGGGACATACGGATTGTCTATTGCCGATCGATCGATTGCCCTCCATCCAAGAAATAAGGTTTCTCCGGATTACATTCGACAAGAACCATCCGCCCCAGGATTTTTTTAAATTTAGCTTTTTTTCTTCAGGGTCTTCAAATGTAACGTTGCAATTTTAATGCGCCACTAATTTGGAACTACCTTCCCCCCAAATTTTTCGCATCGCTTTGACCCCCTCTTCTTTGAGAAACCGTTTTCTATTGATCACCACATTTCATGACACCGAAGCAAAAGCAAATTTTTTAATCTCCAATTCATTCTCCTTTCTTTCGTTCTTTTCGAATTAACCAAACAATCAAACAAACAGACAACAACAAGCATGTCAGACGAATATATCTTAGTTACCGGTGGAGCAGGCTACATCGGATCCCACACTGTTATCGAACTTATCAACAACGGCTACAAGGTCGTTATTCTTGATAACTTAAGTAACTCCAGTTATGATGCTGTTGCCAGAATTGAATTCATTGTTAAACAACCAGTTCCATTTGTTAATGCTGATCTCAGAAAGCCTGAAGAATTAAACCAAGTTTTCCAACAATATAAAATTGCTGGTGTTATCCATTTTGCTGCTTTAAAGGCCGTTGGTGAATCCACTAAGATCCCATTGGAATATTATTACAATAACGTCAATGGTACTGTTAACTTATTGGCTGCTTGTAAGGCCAATGGTGTTAAATCTCTTGTCTTTAGTTCATCTGCTACTGTTTATGGTGATGTTACTAGATTTGGTGACAATTCCATGATTCCAATCCCAGAACACTGTCCAAGAGATCCAACTAACCCATATGGAAGAACCAAGGCTGTTATTGAAACTGTTTTGAAAGATGTTTATGAAAGTCAACCAGATTCTTGGAAATTCGCTGTCTTACGTTATTTCAACCCAATTGGTGCTCATCCATCTGGTTTATTAGGTGAAGATCCTTTAGGTGTTCCAAACAATTTATTACCATACTTGGCTCAAGTTGCTGTTGGTAGAAGAGAAAAATTATCTGTCTTCGGTGATGATTATAATAGTCATGATGGTACTCCAATCAGAGATTATATCCACGTTGTTGATTTAGCAAAAGGTCATATTGCTGCTTTAGCATACTTAAAGAAACTCAATGATCAAGGTTTATACCGTGAATGGAACTTAGGTACTGGTAAAGGATCTACTGTTTTCGATGTCTATAATGCTTTCTGCAAGGCTGTTGGTAAAGAATTACCTTATGAAGTTGTCGCTAGAAGAGATGGTGATGTTTTAGATTTAACTGCTGTCCCAACTAGAGCCAATGAAGAATTAGGCTGGAAGGCTGAACTTACCATTGATGATGCTTGTAGAGATTTATGGAAATGGACTACTGAAAACCCATATGGTTTCAACGTTGCCAATTACTCTTGGAAGACTTTCGAAAGTGATGGTAACTTAGCTAACAGATTGCATACCTTCAAGAACGGTAACTTAACTGTTGCTTTAGCTAACAGAGGTGCTTTGATTCAAGATATCGTTTTCAACGGTGAACACTTGGTTAAGGCTTATGACAACGGTGATGATTTCAAATTAGCTAGTAATCCATACTTCGGTACCACTGTTGGTCGTTATGCTAACAGAATTGCTGAAGGTAAGTTTGAATTAAACGGTAAGAAATATCAGTTAACTACCAATGAAGGCCCAAACAACTTACACGGTGGTTTCAATGGTTTTGATAAACAAAACTTATTAGGTCCAGTTGTTAAGTTCAAAGATGGTGCTTTCACTGTTGAATTCTTAATTGTTGACAAGGACGGTAATGATGGTTTCCCAGGTGAATTAGAAACTATTGTCAAATACATCATTGATGATTCTTCTCTTGAATTCCAATACGAAGCTAAATTATTATCCGGTGAAGCCACCATTGTCAACATGACCAATCACACTTATTTCAACATTACTGGTGATGAAACCACTGACGGTACTGAAGTCAAATTAGCTTCTGATATCATGATGGAAGTCGATGCCAAGTCCTTACTTCCAACCGGTAACTTCATCAAGAACGAAAAGGTTACCGTTGGTAAACCAATCGTCATGGATAAGGATGCTTTCTTTGACTACTGTTTCATTGGTGATGAAGCTGGTTGTGGTATTGATACTAGATCTTTACCATTAAAGGCTCACTTCGAATGTGTTCACCCAAAGACTACCACTAAGTTGACTGTTTCTTCTACTGAACCAGCTTTCCAATTCTACACTGGTGATGGTGTTAATACTAAGGGTTTCGGTAAGAGATCTGGTTTCTGTTTAGAACCAAGTAGATTTGTTAATGCTATTAACCATAAGGAATGGGCTGACCAAGTTATCTTAAAGAAGGGTGAAGTCTATGGTACTACCATCAAGTACAGTTTTGCCAAGAAGGATTAAATACTATATAGTTAGATTTGTTAGTTACTCTCGTTTGATACCGTAGATAGAAAAATAAAAAATGATTCGACTTTTTTTTTGGCTGCAAATTTTTCTTTCAATTTGTAATCTCGAAGGCAGTTTTATTTTAAATATGTATAGTTCACTTGCTGTTGAAAGATTATTGTTCTAAATAGAGAATAACGAGACATTGGACTCTCAAGTGGAGTTATTATGATGCTTGTGGGAAATCTTTAATGTCGGCAAGAATTTTGATCTTCTGTTTCGGACGATCATTTTTCACAAGATGTCCTGCTTGGAAATCTGTTAGAACTCCCGTTCTTACTGTTCAATGATCGTTATTGACTCAAAGACTTTTCGTTCGTTTAATTCGTTACTTCATAATGCACGAAATGTTGGTGATTATTTTGGATTTCTGACACTAAGATTCTTTGGCAACTCTGCCGTCCACGCTCACTACCAAGGAGGCTACGCCTCTTTATTTGCAATTCCTCCCTTCAACCATTTCAATTAATGCAGCTAAATCGATACCTCGCCCTCCTTTATAAGTTTCAAAAATTTCGACGTGGAGGGGGCCGGAACGTTGAGCTCACGGTCCAATTCATTCGCAAATGGGTATCGTACACCTCCAAGAGTCTTAATAATTATTCTTATACACTCAGTCTCTAAGATGGTTCTGAAATGAGGTTTTAGGCAATGATGCTTTTTGCCTTTAAAGTATATTGTTTTTCTGTTTGTTATATTTCTGTATGTTAGTATGTATATGAACTCAATAAACAGATTGTATATGTAAAAAAAAACACTCATCAAAAAAATTGACCAAAATTTTGCAAACTTTTCATTACCATTCATTTCTTTCCGAATCAACCATTTCTCAATATCCAATACAACCGGACCATAGACAAAGACCCCAATATTAAAATATATTGAGTTAGAATTGGATATGAACTATTTTACTAAAGTTATACAAAGTCTAGACCCCTTCGATTTGAGGTCGCTACCAAACGTCAAAAACTAAAAACAACGATAAATCTTAATTGAGAACTGTTTACAAATCCCAACAGATGGTGCATAATTTTGAAGGTTGGGCATACCGATCAGATTGACTTTTAGAATATCTAAGGTTATCATTAACAAGTAATTGACGAAAATAAAATTGATCACGTGATCTAATTTGACAGAATGACTAAAAATTAAGCAATTTTTTGAATAAGGCTTCGTTCCTCATGGCCCAATGGTCAAGGCGTCTGGCTACGATTTCGTAACCACTTCTCGGTTGGAACCAGAAGATTCCAGGTTCGACTCCTGGTGGGGAAGCTTTCTTTTTTGATTTTTTTGGTGCGAAATAATAATTCAACCGAGTTCTATTTTTTTTGGATTCAACAATTTCATTCAAGGATTAGATCTCTTCTTCATAGAGGTAGAAAGTAAAGCAATTATGAAGGTACATACAGTATTCATACTTAATAAGGCAGGTGGATTGATTTATCAAAATGAAATCAATTCAGGATTGAATAAACTTACAGCAAATGATTATCTTGTATTGGCAGGTACACTTCATGGAGTTCATGCCATTGGATCAAGATTAACTCCAACAATTCATGGGAAGGATAAAGCATTAACTACAGAAGAATATAATCTGAATCAGAATTATAGTATTATAAATACCGTAAAAGCACAGAGTCCAAATACTAATAGATCAGGGTTACAAAGTATTGAAACGGATATGTTTAATTTATATATTTTTCAAACTGTAACTGGATTAAAATTTATAACAATTACAAGTCCAAATGGTACAAATCCAACAGATCCTAAAAAGGGTGGTCATAGTGGAGATTTGAATAAGAATTATGATATTGCTCATGAATATTTTAGACAATTGTATATGATTTATTCTGATTATGTCATGAAAGATCCATTTTATTCATTAGATATGCCAATTAAGAGTCAATTATTCGATGCTAAAGTTAGAGAACTAATGGGATAAGATGTTTATTTATTAATTACTATTTAAACTCTTTTTCCAAGATCTTGTCTATACCTTTATCTAATGTTATTGTCGGTTCCCAATCCAATGCCTTTAATTTATCCGAATTCGTCGAGTATTCCGAATCATTATATCCCCTATCCTTGACAAACTGGACATGCTTTGTGAAATTGACGTTTGGGTTCTTAAAATATCGTTGACAAATTAATTTCACCAAGGAAATATTATCAATTTCATCACAACCACCAATATTATAAGTCTCTCCTAATGAATCTTGTCTAATAGAGTGCCATACTACCTCAATTGCATCCAAAAAGTCCAGGATATACAAGTACCGCCTTCTATTGGAACCATCTCCATGGATTGGTATAAGCGTTTGTTCTTTCAAACATTTGATAATCAACGGGATGATCTTTTCTGGATATTGATTAGGTCCATAGACATTATTCGGCCGCAAGATTGTAACTGGTAATTTGAATGAATATTGATAGGATTTAATTATTAAATCAAGTGCTGCCTTGGTGGCAGCATATGGATTTGTGGGACATAGCACGGTATCTTCAGTTGTATTTATAGAAATATCTCCATAGACTTCATCAGTAGATATATGAATGAAACGAAAGTCAATATCTTTATATTTGTTCCTAAGAGCTCTATAACATTCTAATAAGTTTTGTGTAGCTAGGATATTATTCCTGGTGAAATATAATGGGTCTCGTAAGGATCTATCAACACATGATTCGGCTGCAAAGTTTATAAACTCGGTGATTTCAGTTTGATGGAAATTTGTAACTAGGAATTCATACAATTGTTCAAAAGATTCTGACAAGTCAAGTTTTATGAATTTGAAATTGTTTAAGTTTTGTAAATCGGAAATATTTTCGAAATTACTTGCATAGTTTAATTTGTCTATACAAGTGAAGTGATATTGTGGATATTGAAGGACAAAGCGATGAAGGAAATGTGATCCTATAAACCCTGCACCACCTGTAACTAAGACTCTTTTCTCAAAATGAACTGTCATTTTTGCTTTGATAATGAGTAATTGAATAAGAACAAAATAGAATGACTGGTAGAATTCCTTTTATAAAAACCTAACCTAAAGCTGCAAAGTGATATTTTTGATCATTACTTTTTTTAAAGAGAAATTCATCTACGAATGGGCCTGTTAAAAAATATCTAATGAAGCTGCGGAACAGCTTTTCGCTTTCATCTCTAAGCTTCAAACTTTGGACACGAGAATTGCAACGTTGCAATCTCTCTCATAGCCCCCATTCCATAATTTAGCAGTAGAACGGCGGTATTTTCGGAAGACAGTGAGTTTACCTTATGATCCCGGAATAATTATTATTTCATAACAGGGTCATCGGAAATGTATCACACAAAAAAGAAACGCCACTTCACAAATAAGAAAAGCCGCCTTTCAGGGGTGAAACCGTCTCCAGATTTCTCTAGGAAAACCCGTGAGATTGCAACGTTGCAGCGGCATTTTAGGATCGTATACGAAGATCTCTTGAATCTTATAGGTCAATTCAATAAACTTGGTTATGTGTAATTCTGGATCCACGGATGCCGGAAAAATTTGAACAATTGAACAATGAATGCAGACATAAAATTTAAATTATTTTATGACTCAAATTACATCTTAAAAAATAAATCTATAATTTTCCCGAAAAAAATGTCTGATTTCTGTCAAATCCCAAGAAAAAATTGCAACGTTGTATTGAAATTTGTATGTAAAAATCCAATTCAAACAATCAAAACAAAAAAGAAAAAAAAAAAATTAGGGAAACCACTAAAAAATCATCTTACAAATATAGTTATCCACGAGTTTCTTGCTACAAAAAATTACGTCAGTTTATACTTCCATACTTCATAAAACCTTTTTCTATATAAAGACCAAGAGATCCCTGTTTCCAAAATGGGTCTGATGGAACATTTGTTAAATCCAATAACATCAACACCAACATATATAAAAATGACTCAAGAATTTGATTTCACCAATCATTCACATCGCCGCTTTAACCCACTAACGAAGAAATTCATATTATGTTCTCCTCATAGAGCTAAGAGACCATGGCAGGGTGCTAAAGAAGAAATCAAGAAGACTGCCTTACCTGAATATGATCCAAAATGTTATCTTTGTCCTGGAAATATAAGAGCTACTGGTGATGTTAATCCAAAATATGATGCTACTTTTGTTTTCACAAATGATTATCCGGCTGTTAAGTTAGAGCAACCAGATTATGTTGAGAAGGAACCTGAAAGTTCGTTGAAAGGGAGATTATTAAAGACTGAAGGTGCAAGAGGGAAATGTTTTGTTCTTTGTTTTAGTCCAAAACATAATTTGACTTTACCTTTGATGTCGATTGAAGAATTGACTAATGTTGTTAATGCATGGCAATCATTATATCGAGGCTTGTTGATTGAATCTACTGAAGGTTCTGCTCCTTATAAATATTTACAAATCTTTGAAAATAAGGGATTTGCTATGGGTTGTTCTAATCCACATCCTCATGGTCAAGCTTGGTGTTTGGATATGGTTCCAACTGAAGTTGAAGAAGAATTACAAAATATGACCGAATATTATAACACAAACAAGACACATTTATTTGGTGATTATGTTGAACTTGAAATAAAAGAGAAAGAAAGAATTGTTGCTGAAAATGATTCCTTCTTGGTAGTTGTTCCATATTGGGCATTATGGCCATTTGAAACATTATTAATATCTAAAGAACATTTAAGATCAACTGAAGATTTCAATGATAAGCATAAAGAAGATTTAGCATCTATCTTAAAGGTATTGACAACCAAATATGATAATTTGTTTAACACCTCATTCCCATATTCTATGGGTATACATCAAGCTCCACTCAAATGTTCCAAAGAACATAAAGATTGTTCTTGGTTCCATATGCATTTCTATCCTCCATTATTAAGATCAGCAACTGTTAAGAAATTCTGTGTTGGGTTTGAAATGTTGGGAGAAGCTCAAAGAGATTTGACAAGTGAGCAAGCCGCAGCCAGATTACAAGAGTTATCTGGTGATGATCATTATATGAATAAATTGTAATAGAGTGTATATTAGTTAATTAGTAGTAATGCTTTCATGATTGTTAAGTTTTATAGTTTAATATAGAAAATAATTTTTTAATCCCCCATCATCATCGTAAAAATTCATAATGCAACGCGACATCTAAAAAATTTCTTTTTCATTTCACAATCTTCATCTTCATCTCTCATTTCTTCTCTTCTTATCAATAACCAACACAAGACATGACACAAGATCAACCAATAAAAGAGAGTAAACCTCCTTTAGAATCCAGAATAGGGAAAGATACACCTTTTACATTTGGACAAAGATATCTTGAGAATGAAGATGATGTTTTCAATCATAACGCTTGGGATCATGTTGAATGGGGAGAAGAACAAATTAATCAAGCCAAAGAAATGATCTCCAAACAATATGATCATCCTGTCAAAGATTTCGATAAGAAGATGTATAATTCCAATCCTGCTAAATTTTGGGATATCTTTTATAAACATAATCGTGAAAATTTCTTTAAGGATAGAAAATGGTTAGAAATTGAATTTCCATCATTATTTAAAGTAACCCAAGAAGAATATCAAGAACCAACTACGATCTTAGAAATTGGGTGTGGTGCTGGGAATACTTTCTTCCCCATCTTAAATCAAAATAAGAATGAAAATTTGAAAATATTTGCTTGTGATTATTCAAAAGTTGCTGTTGATTTAGTTAAATCAAATGAAAATTTCCAACCTAATCATGACAAGGGTATTGCTTATTCTTCAGTATGGGATCTTGCCAACCCTGAGGGAATAATCCCAGAAGATCTTGAACCAAATTCGGTAGATGTAGTGATTATGATATTTGTATTTCTGGCCTTACATCCAGATCAATGGATACATGCTGTTAATAATTTATCTAAAGTTTTGAAACCAGGTGGACAAATATTATTTAGAGATTATGGAAGATATGATTTGGCTCAAGTAAGGTTTAAGAAGGGAAGATTACTTGATGATAATTTTTATATTAGAGGAGATGGGACTCGAGTTTATTTCTTTACTGAAGAAGAATTAAGAGAGATATTCTGTACTAATGGACCTTTTAAGGAAGAAAAGATTGGAACAGATAGAAGATTATTGGTGAATAGAAAGAAACAATTGAAAATGTATAGAAATTGGTTACAAGCGGTATTTAGGAATTAGATAGACATTAAAATATATACAACTGTATTACTTTGACACAAGGACAACAACATAAAGAAAATTATCAAGATGTTTAAATAAATGCCATATATCTTGTAAAGGAAGTCCCATAATTGCACTCGCATCAATCCCATGTATATATGGACGAGCAATCTTGGAAGTACCAAATAATTTAGGCAATTGATCATCCAAAACGTCTCTCAAACTAACAGATTTACCTTCCACAGCTGCATCAATAGGTGCTTGAATTACTGATAGAGATCCAGCTATGTAGATCTTTAGCGGAATTCTATCAAATTTTGTTTTAGATACGATTTTCTTGCTCATAGTAGTGAATTGACCAAAGTTATGAGTTAAGATCGATGCAAGTAATGATCTTGAATTATCTTCACTTAAATTCATTATTGGTTTTGCATTTCCATTTATTACAAAACAAGATTCCTTTAATTGATTCATTATAACTTCACTTAAGGAACGTTCATAATTTATTGTCAGATCAGGATTGGTATAAATAAATGGAATTATATATTCAGTAGGGAATTCACTTGTCTTGAGGTGTAATTCCCACACTCCATCATTTTCCAGATTGTTATTTCTATCAATACCTGGTAAATGTAAGTAATCATACAAAACGCCTATTGGGAGATTCCATTTGATTGGTACTCCTTCATATTCAAACCAAATGGGTAATTGCAGTAAGTCTTGTCCATAATGATTAATATATTTAATCAATTGTTGATAATAAATTGGAAAATATGAATTTCTATAACAATTTAATAAATAATCAATTCTTTGATTATGGTCATTACCATATTGGTATATTACTTTAATATTAACCGACCCATTCCAAAGCTTTCTTTTAATCTCAGTAATTTCTTGTGATGATGAAATCATTCATACACCAGCTGCTGTCACTCCTTATAAATTACCAAGAAGAAACACACACAAAAATGATTTAATCCAGCCGTTTTAGAATATTTTTAAACTTTTCTTCCAAACGGCAGTTGACAAATACTTACGATTGATCAGAATGAATGAATAATGACAACTAACCGCTTTTCCCTGTCAGCAATTAATCAGATGTCTCTTCTTGGCAACCCAATTTCCCACACTGCTCCCCCACTAATTTTCAATTTCATCTCCTTTCAAAAAAAATGGCTGGCTAATCATAGAACTTTTTTTTCTTCTGTTGGGTGCCAATTCACCAGCAGAACAATAAAGAATTGGTTGCAATTCATTTTCTACTTGTTCTATATTGATCTACCAGCCATATTCAACAATAAGGCATTAAAGCATGGATCATTCGCTTGCATCTTCTTAATTGAATAAATTCTTATCTGATACAAGTATATAATGTTGTTGTATTCTCTTTAAAAATAATAAAACCATAACCTTATTATTGTTCTATTTTTTTGCATCCAACAAAAACCTTAATAACAAGAGCTCCAAATACAAATGAGTAAACGGGCATCACAGAGATTAACATCTTATGATTTCCCACCTATAATCCCAGCCCAAATAGATGATATCGATGTCTCACATGCTGTCAAGACATACAAACCAGGACATACCGATCCAAAAGACCTACCCGCAAAACTACCAATCTACAATGAAGCCACGGGCAGTATAAGGAGATTTGTGAAACGACGTGAATCAAATAGTAATAGTAGTTCCCCAGAAAGACAATCTCCAATGACGATGACGGCTTCATCAGTATGGCCCCAGAAGGACCTACCACCAGTTCCCAATCTTTCTGAATTAACCACCAAAAGAACGAGTCATATTTCCGATTCCTCAGTCGAAGAAGATGCCAGAAGAATATTGGCGACAAAGTATTATCATCAACGAGTCTCAAGTTACCCGAATCCACAATCGGATCTCAATTCCCCAACTGAATCCATTCCAAGAATTTCAGAATTACAATCTACAAAACCATCAAGAGTATCACTTAGTAGTTCTACATATTCTTCAGATTGTTCTTCTGAAGTCAACACCCAACGAAGACCATTTAGTGCCCAACGCAGGTCTTCAAGTTTGGGTTTAGATAACATAACTCCAATCTCAACCGCTGATTCATATATCCAGATGGGGACAATACCCTATCAAGCACAACGAAGAGTTCAGACTGTGGATTCTCCCAGTCGACAGATTGAATTCTTTGATTATGACGTAATTGAAGAATATCAAGAATATGATGATGCTAATTCGAATGATAGTATTTTTTCAGAACCTTCGTCGGAAGAACTTTGTATGGTGGTTAATAAGGGGGGAAGAAAAATCGATCTAAAAGAATATCCTGAAGTTCCTAGTATTCTACCCAAGACTAGAGGAAAGAAATCTCAATCATCTCCAGAAAGAGAAATTATCCAACAAACATATCCTCCAGGAAAACCAAGACCAGCGTCTTTAGACATAAACAAATCAACATCCCTGGAACTGAATAGGAGGCATTCACGCTATGATGTCTTTCAAGAACGAGATAAGATTAGACAAGAAGTCAGACAAGGGCCATTTAGTTTTTGTTTAGACATACCTTCAGATTATGAATATAGTAGATTTCCTACAGTTACAAATCGTCCGCTTTCACAATTACAATTTCCGGACATACCACCTAATCCGCAACCTACGAAAGGAGGGGGGTCAATTAAATCACCTCAGAAGAGAGTGGTGAGTGATTTTGGATCTTATAGAAACACGCTGTCTTCTTTGATTGTTCCGATAATGAAGAAAGTTGAATCCTTGAAACTGGGATTTTCTCCCCAGAAGAAGAAGGTTGAAATAGTTGAACCTCCTCACAGAATAGTATTTGAATCAGCTGATCGTGAATCTCAACAGAATAGTTCCAGACCTGTTCAAAGGTTAGACAATGAACAAGCGGTTCCAAGTGGATCTCAACATACTCGAACAGTAAATGACTTTGAATTTCATCCAAAGTCTCTGTTCCCAATGCTGCTGAGTACATCGAAACAAGAATCTCCAAGGAGTACATCACTCCAAAAACGAGCAGTTAGTGATTTTGGATATTCCCCTAAAACCCTGTTTCCAATCCTGTCAATTCCACTCGTACAGCGAACAGATCTTCCAAGAGGTAGATCCCCCACAAAGAGAATCATAAGTGATTTCGGCCATTATACAAATCTCCAATTCTCCGTCCAATCTAGTCCAAACAAGGATCATCCTGAATCAATTTCTCCTCAGAATAATAGAATTCAAAGTGATATAGGGTATTATGTGAGCCATATTAGACCACAGATCGAGAAAGATATCATGAAAGAAAAAGCGCAGTCTTTTATTAATCGATTCAAATCACAACAACTACAACAATCTACAAGTCCAGATGAGAAAGGACTTCCTTCACTTCCAACCCCAGATCAATGGAGGTAGAAGCAAAACCCATTAGCATATTGTCATATATTTATATATTTATTAGAATAACTCGCTTTCTTTTCTTAAAACTGTATTATTAATTATAATTTAACAATTAGATCGTCATTTTTATAAGTTTGAATAATATCCATAATATCATACTTCTTAGCAATTTCATGATTTATAAACCTTCCACCCAAATAATGTACCTTCCCCGGTCCACTCTCCACAAATCTTGCCGCACATGGTTTTGGTGCAGTTAAACTTATCAACATTGACGCATTTATGTCAACATCCGTGGGACCTTCATCCACATCCCATCCAGATGGGATATCCACCGAAACAACCGGAGCAATCTTATTGTGATTTATACTTAAATAACTTATCAAATCGCGGAATTCTCCTCTAATCGGCGGTCTGAACGAAAATCCAAACAATGAATCCACAATCAAACCCACCCCAGATTTCGATTCAAGTAATGCAATAACTTCATCCAATGACGCCAATTCGCCCACTTCCAAATCTTGTAGTTGTTTAATTAGGTTTGAATATAATTGATTATTGGGAGATTTCTTGGGATAATATAATATAGGATCATATGCTCCCCATATCTTCAAGTGTCTGGCGGCGACCAATCCGTCCCCACCATTGTTCCCAGGACCAACGAGGACTAATACTTTGGAAGGTGGTTGCTGTTGTGGGGGTGGGGGATATTGGTGATAGATGGCTTTTGCAACTGCGAGACCGGCGAGTTCCATTAATTGATCGATGGAGAATGCTCCGGTTGACATCAATTCGGCATCGAGTTGGGCGGCTGCTTTGGCTGATAATGTTTTAAATCCAGCTTTTATCATTTTGGGGATAATAATTGTAAAGGATGGTATGGATGAAGAAGTGGAAATTTTGGAAATTTGGTTCCCTCCTTAAAATAATTGGCTACCACATAAGGGCGACATAAATCACAGAAATGAGAAATGTCGTCGTTATTGGATTCGAGATATGTCGCAATAAATATTTCAAGGCAGGGTGTTGCAAAATTACACTTTTGTAGAGACAGATGAATAACAGAAAGAATGGATTTTCAAAGCTCTCCATAAGAGAATCTTGACCATTTGAGTTTGGACTGATAGATATTTGTCTATAAGTAGATGCATTTTGTTGTTGCAAAAATTTCGTGTTTTCTATAGCAGAATTTGTTCGCCAAAAGAAACAGAAAGTAAACATAACAATTTTTCATCTTGATAGTCTATTAAGAGGTAAAATCCAAAATATTTAAAGCACTTTCACGGCCCATAGAGACACACTAGAAATATGGTACAACTACAGGGAACAGTACTAGCTGAACAATTTACTTCAATTGAGTAGTTTGATCTATTCAAAATATTCCTAGAGTGTTGCAAAATTAGCTGTGGTTATGATTGTAATATTCTCTTTGAAAGCTCGCGGCTATGTGTTCACGAAAAGTCATATTGTAACAATAGAAACAATAAATTACAAAGAGCAATAAAAAGAGCAAGTTTTTGTTCATTGTTTTATTCTCTCAATTCACTTTCCGCCCTGTCTCTCTCCCTCTCTACACATAATTTTATGGAGCAAATCGTTTGTTAGGTTACTATTCTCTCTGATAAATTAAATTTTAATTAACGAATCTTTTAAAAATATCAACAAAAGTTTTTTTATTTTTTTTCTTTCTTTCGTGGGAAATCAAAATTTCTTAAATTCCAACAAATTTCGTAGAAAATAAACAAATCAGCATTTTGTTTTCTTTAAGTTGGCAATTACACATCAATTTAGACACATTCACAAGCCTACATCTATCACTACCAACACACACTCATTCTAAGAGGGACACTTGAAGAATCAATAAAAAAAAATAGTACACTTAAAATGAGTAGTCTGTACACGTATACTACACCATCAAGAAATGGTGGAGGTGTCAATGGTTTAAGTCTTGGACATTCACCAATTATTAATTACAGAAAGGATGCTAAAAAGGGAATTAAATTTACATTCATGGTAGTAGGAGAACTGGGTACTGGTAAAACCACATTCATTAATTCATTATTAAATAAAAAAGTATTAAATCATCGTTATGATCCCAATACGGAAAATTGTGTTGGAGAAACCAAAGTGTTATCATTTACTTCTGCCAAATCAGTTGCTTTACCAAATACTTCAATCTTAACTAGAAATGAATTTAATCCTAGAACAATTCATGAAGAACCAGGAATTGCATTGACTGAAACAGAAGTTGAAATTATGGATGGTGATGTTATGAAATTATATTTAAATATTATAGATACTCCTGGATTTGGTGAGAATTTAAATAATGAATTATGTTTTATTGAAATTGAAAATTATTTAAAACAACAATTTGATTTAGTATTAGCTGAAGAAACTAGAATTAAAAGAAATCCAAGATTTATTGATACAAGAGTTCATGTTATGTTATATTTTATTACTCCAACAGGACATGGTTTAAGAGAAATTGATATTCAATGTATGAAAAGATTATCTAAATATGTTAATATTATTCCAGTAATTGGTAAAGCTGATTCATTTACTGAATCTGAATTAGCATATTTTAAAAAACAAATTAGAATTGATATTGAAAAATTTAATGTTCCAACATTCCAATTTGATTCTTATTTAAATGAATATGATGAAGATGAAGATTTTGATTTAATTGAAGAATCGAAATTTTTAGCTAATTTACAACCATTTGCAATTATAACTTCTGAAGAATCATTTGAAATTAATGACCCCACAACGGGTCAATCAAAAACAATTAGAGCAAGACAATATCCTTGGGGATTAGTTGATATTAATGATACCAAATATAGTGATTTTCTGATTTTAAAATCAGTTATTTTAGGATCTCATTTACAAGATTTAAAAGATTTAACTCATGATTTCTTATATGAAACCTATAGAACTGAAAGATTAACCAAAGTCACCGGTGTTAGAGCTCTTGATGATTCAATAGGCGCTGCTGCAACCACAGAGGATGACAGTGAATTCCATGATACTGTTGAACATCAATCTAGTATGATGGATAATACAATCCCTTCATTATCTAATTTAGCTCAATTAACCGATAATAATACCAATCAAGAATTTGACAATCATTCATTCACATCTTCAACCCATTCCATCAGAAAACAAAGATCAATGTTATTAGATGATACTGAACAAGACGTCCCACCACAATCACAATCATCGCCCAAATTACCTCATCCGGCATTTGGAATCTCCGGCTCCAGCCTCTCATTAGAAAGATCAAGAACCCCAACTGATTCATTCAAGAGATTATCAATTGGTCCTCAACGTAATCAATTAAGGCAAATATCAGAAACGGTACCTTATGTAATAAGACATGAACGAATTTTGGAAAGACAACAGAAATTAGAAGAAATGGAAATGGCAAGTGCTAAAGAATTGGCTAATAGGGCTGCGATGTTGGAAAGAAAGGCGGCTGAATTGAAGGCGAAGGAGAAGGCGTTGTTGAAACAATTGGAATTGGCAAAAGCTAAGAAACAGCAAGAGCAGGAAGAGAAAGAAAAGGAAGAGAAAGAAAAGGAAGAGCAAGAAAAGGAAGAGCAGGAAGTGAATGGAAGAGGTGGAGATGAGGAAGGGCATGAAGAGGAAGTGGAAGAAGAAGAGGAGCCATTAGAAGAACATCAAGTAGATCTCACTACACCTAAAGGAATTGAAAAGGATGAAACTATGACTGATTTACATTCTATTGTAAGTCAAAAATAGTAACTTTTTTAGATTTATATCAAGACATATAATAAATTCTCTCTAAGTATCATATGAATACATTTTTTTTGGTTTTAGTAAAAGACGTGTCATTATATGTAATATGTTTATCAGAAGTTTGACGAAGGGCTTCTAAATTTAACACAAACACGACTTTTTTTTTCTATCTTAGTGTAAATAAATTGCACAGTACAACACTACAGTAGTAACAGTAACAAAAAGAAGAAAGTAAGAAGAGACAAGAAGAGAACAGAAAAAAATTATCACTGTCAATCAGATTTCATATTCCGCTTTCTCTTTTCTCTCTTTAAACCAACAACAATCCCCCCAACTTTCAACTTACTCTATCTACAGTATATATACTATAGAGAGATAGATATATAATCAACAGAAGAAGTAAAGACAACTATCGAACTACTGTTTCTTTTAATAGATTTCTATTGTATCAATTGGCAGTTGTTCTAGAACCAGAAGAAAAAAAAAAAAAATTTCATCAGGTTTTTTTTGGAATTGCTTTTGTTGTGTGTTGTCAAACCAATAAACCCATTCAATACCTTTAAACTAATACTACCACTCTTTTTTCATCGCGTCAAAGAGATATCTCAATTACATAACACATACACATCTACCCAATGGATATCCTTCAAACATTAGAAAACGCCTTATTAAACCCCGATCCAAATGAAAGAACTCAAGCTGAAATCCAATTGAATGAAGCTGCTCATAACCATTTCCCCGAATATATCACCCTTTTAATAGATGCATTAATCAATGAAGAAGCCAAAACCGAAGTCAGAATGTTGGCTGGGATTGGTTTAAAGAATCAATTGACTTCAAAAGACCCCAAGGTGAAATTAGGCCAACAAGAACGTTGGATCAAATTGGATGGCGAAATTAAACAAAAAATCAAACAAACTGCTATACAAGGATTAAATATTCAAGATCAAAAAGTTGCCGGTACTGCTGCTCAATTGGTTGCTGCCATTGCTGATATCGAATTACCTAGAAATGAATGGCCAGAATTGATTCCGACAATTATCAAAAATACCAAGACTGAAAACCCGGAAAATCTTAAAAAAGCATCACATTTAACAATTGGATATATTTGTGAATCTGCCGATCCAAACAATCCAAATATTGTTTCTCAAGCCAGTGGGATCTTAATTGCGATTGTTCAAGGTGTTCAAGCTAATGAACCTTCCAAAATCGTCAGATTGACGGCATTGAATGCTTTAGTTATCTCATTGGAATTTATTAAATATAATTTCGAAACTGAAGGGGAAAGAAATTATATCATGCAAGTGGTATGTGAAGCCACCCAAGCTGATGATAGTGAATTACAAGCTAGTGCATTTGGATGTCTTGCGAGAATAATGTCCCTTTATTATCGTTATATGTCTCTCTATATGGAAAAAGCCTTATATGGCCTCACTGTTTCCGGAATGCAAAGTGATGATGAAAAAGTCGCATGTATGGCTGTTGAATTTTGGTCAACTGTTTGTGAAGAAGAATTGGAAATTGCATTACAAAGACAAGAATTAGGTTTGGATTTATTAGATGCTGCCCTGACTCCAGAATTAATCTCATATAATTTCGCCTTGGTTGCTGCTCAAGATGTCTTGCCTACGCTTTTAACCTTATTGACGAGACAAAATGAAGATCCTGAAGATGATGATTGGTCAGTGGCAATGGCTGCTGGGGCATGTTTACAATTATTCGCCCAGAATATTGGAAATTATGTCGTACAACCAACATTACAATTCGTGGCTGCCAATTTAATCAATCAAGATAGTTGGAGAGCCAGAGAAGCGGCCGTGATGGCATTTGGATCGATTTTGGATGGGCCTGATCATGATGAATTAAGAAATTTGATTGGACAAGCATTACCTCCCATTCTTAGTTTGATTACTGATGAGACTTTACAAGTTAAAGAAACGGTTGCTTGGTGTTTAGGTAGAATTGCCGATATGGTGGTTGAAGCGATTGATATTCAACAGGAATTACCACAATTGATTCAAGCCTTATTGGCTGGTTTACATGATCATCCAAAAGTTTCGACTAATTGTTGTTGGACATTAATGAATTTATTGGAACAATTATGTAATGATAATTATAATAAAGAAACCTCGGTGATGTCAGGATATTATGAATCAATTATTCCGGTATTGATTCAAATATCTGGTCGTCCAGATAATGAATTCAGTGCCAGGGCTTCGGCATATGAGGCTCTTTCGGCATTTGTAACCTATAGTGCCAATGATACTATGCCAATTGTTCAAGGTATTGCCACAGAAGTCTTATCCCGATTAGAATCAACAATCTTGATGCAATCACAAGTTGCTCTGGCTGAAGATAGGGGGAATTTAGAAGAATTACAAACTAATATATTGGCATTATTAACTAATGTAATTAGAAGATTAGGTGGAGATATTGCATTAGCTGCCGATAATTTAATGGATAGATTTCTTAAATTATTAGAAGCCCAAGAACAAAATTCATTAATTGAAGAAGATATTTTCATTGCTATATCATCAGTTGCAGGAGCAATTGGAGAATCATTTATTAAATACATGGATGCCTTTGTTCCTTACTTAACCAAAGCATTGCAAAACACCGATTCACCAACTTGTAATACCGCAATTGGATTAGTTGCCGATTTAAGTCATTCCTTGGGGTTACAAATCTTACCTTATTTAGAAGGACTTATGAATATCTTGGGTGGGAATTTAAATAATGCTGAAGTTAGACGAGAATTAAGACCAGCAATCTTATCTTCATTCGGAGATATAGCTACGGCAATCGGATCCAATTTTAGACCATATTTGGACTTTGTTATGCAAATCGCCATCCAAGCTTCTCAAATTGAAACCACTGATGCATCGCTCGAAACTATAGATTATGTATTCAATGTTAAAGAATCGGCATTGGATTGTTTTGTGGGGATAATTGGTGGTTTGGCGGATCAACCTCAAGATATATATCCATATATTGGGGCCATTTTCCAATTTTTGGAAAAGGTTTCATTGGATATTAGTATGTCATCAACTGATTCAGTGGCAAGATCAGCCACCGGGTTATTGGGAGATATATCGGCGATTTATCCAAATGGGGAATTTAAACAAGTATATACTCAAGAATGGGTGACTGAATTTATTAAAAAGACAAGAAGTAATCCATTGTTTGATGATAAGACTAAGGATGCAGCAAGATGGGCTAGAGATCAACAAAAGAGACAAGCTAATTTGTGATTTTGCTAATACAGAAAGTATTCCCTTCATTCATACCGGATTCCCAACTACAACTACAACTACCCCGGAAACAATTCAATACTCTAATATATTCCTCTCACATCCTCTAATTTATTCATTCATACATATCACACAATCTTTTCATTATCATATATATATATACAGATTATAACGTTCTTATTCTCCTCACCCTCCCATCTTATTATTTATATAATATAAATTTATAATTAATACACAACAACAACATATTTATTGATTTCCATGTGCCTCCCCTTTTTAATGTCTCCTTTCTTGTTGATGAGTTTTTCCTTTTATATATATACATATATAAATTTAATAAATATGTAATTATAATATTAGTATTATTCATTTTGTAATTATATGAATCTAGACTATAATTAATAAGAGAATAGTTGGAATTACAATTCTCTTACAGTTACGTACATTAACTTGCAGCATAGAATTCATTTTGTAATTATAAATAAATGACCCAACACAAAACCCTTTTTAATTCCGATATCTTGCGTAGAGATGCATACTTTTGCGCAGAGGCTCTTTCATTAAAGGTTTGAACAAATCAAACCATGTTAAGTACAGTCATGCAGACGCAATATCGGGTAAGATTAGTGACACAGATCCATCGTCCGAGAGATGGTGGTCGTATATATATATCCGGGCCCTTCTGCATGTCCTAGAGGAAAATCAGGATATTTCTGTCTATGGGATGATAGCTTTGAGAGACAGGAAGAGGGAGATAGGGAATTGTTGCAAATTGCAATTGGCTTTTTTTTGTGTTGGTTGGTGAGAGAGATAGTATAAGAGTGGTGCAGGTGAAAAGAAGCGAAGTTCGGCAGCCGCCTAAAAAATCAAACGCCGGAGTACTCCTCCACCTATGGGTCTTGCTTGATATTAGAATAATAGATGATTAGATCGAAGGAAAACACTTCGGCACCCATTGATGATCTCATAAAATAATCTCTATCGAAGAAGAACGCGTAAGTCAAGATGTGGTTGCCAAAAATAAATAAAAAAAAAAAGAAATTGATTTAGCCTAAAATTTCATTGTAAAAATTTCTATTGTTTATTCTTTTTTCCAGTGTAAATTATAAAAAAAAAAAAATTTAATTAAAATCTTAAAATAAATTCTTAAATGTAACAACGAACAACCTTCAACGACCAATCATAATTATCATTCACTAATACCCAGGGAAATAAAGAAAGGACCGGAAACTACAAAAATATTTAAACCAATCTAAATCCCCCCATATCAATAGAAAAATCAGCATGAATTTATTCAACGACACCACCACAGTCGATATGACAAAATTATACCCCAACTACAAACCAGTCCCCTTCGACAACACCTACGTCCTCTACGACCCGCAAGACCCACTATCCCTAATCTGCGTCCATCTATCATTATTACCCATCTACATAATGATCTTCTACACATCCTGGTTCTTAATCACCCGAGAAATCGAACCAGTAATAATAGTGGGTGGGCATTTATGTAATGAAATTGCCAATAAGATAGTTAAACGATTATTCAAACATCCTAGACCTGAATTTCATAAAGATTTCGGAATTGGGTCATATAGTTTAACCTATGGGATGCCATCGGCTCATTCTCAATTTATGGCATTTTTCGCCGCATATTTTATATGTATTGTTATGTTTAAGGTGGATCATTTATCAATGATTGGGAAATTGGGAGGGTGTGGGGTGTTGGTGTTAGCGATGGTTCTGGTGGCATTTTCGAGGGTATATTTGTTATATCATACAATTCCTCAGGTTGCGGTTGGGATTATGATTGGGTTTGTGTTGGGGTTGGGGTTTTTTGTTGTTAGTTCAATGGCAAGAGAACAACCTAACCAACTTAAACACTACCTAACCGGTTAACAATTTAAGAAAATACAATAGGATTCTTATTATTATAGTTATAAATCATTCAAAGATGAATATCAATTATATTTATTAGAAAGGAAGTCATCTAAACAGAGGTGGTTGAAAAAGTTTCTTTAGACAGCAGCTGGAATCATCACCCTATTGACTATAGAGATTGTCTATGATCAGCGTAGTAACGCTGTTTTGCATTTACGAGTTCTTTTGTAGATTTGTTTAATATTATTTATAAATTTATATATAGAACATTTTATATGATACACAAAAAAAATTTAGAAGACATCATCATTACCACGACTCATCCCACTTATCATCATCATCTTTTGGTCCACCAGATAAATGCTCATATCTTGTATGTTCTTGAGGTTTAGAATATCCAAATGCAGGTGTAACTCTACCACTACCATTACTATTAGCCCCTCCACTTCCAAACAACCCACCAAATCTAGAATCAATAGTCTTATTCAAACCTTGTTCATTAATATCTTTGGTAAAAGTTTGAAAAGTTTCTTGACCATATTTCCCCGTTTCTTGCATTTTTTGTCCAAATTGGGCCATGGCTCTTTTTGCTTCATTACCAAAATCACTAGTTTGAATAGTATTTAAACTTGGTTTTATTACTGATTCATTAACTTCAGCAACTGATTTAACTACTGATGAAGAAAATAACCCCCATCCTTTAGTCAATGTCCCCAAGGGGTCAGTTTGAAGACTATCTAAAGTGAACGCTGATGAAGCAGCAGATCCACCGTTTTGCTGTTGTCCTTGTCTTGGTGGAGGAGTATTACCAAACCCAGCATATCTACCACCTTGAGAAGGTGGTAAATGTTCTGGTCTTTGTTCATTTCTTGCCCCTAAATCAGCAAAATAAGATTCATTCTTTATTCTTTGATCATTATTTAATGGCACAGGAGTAGCACGATTACTACCACCACCATTTCCAAACCCAGCAGGAGTGGATGCTCTTGAACTTCTAGCAGATTCTTCTTGTCCAGTAGGGATAGTCTTTCCAGTATGATCTTTAGGCACAAACTCCCTCCCTTCAACTTCACAACTCAAAATCTCCTTATAATCTTCGGCAACATAATTATCATATTTCGCCTTTGCAGGTAATGTTAAATCAACTCCATTTGAAGCAAAATAATTTTTTAATCTTTCATTACCACCAATTTCCATTCTTAGGGTTTCATCAGGTTTGAATTGATCCATGGTTATTGATCTAACGAAGGAAATATGAACTCCTAATCCTCGATGAATACCGGCACATTCTAAACAAATGAAAATACCAAATTTTGGAGAGGCCCATTGTGGATTATGACCAGAACAATCAAAACATTTCTTGTTTTCTCCGGTTTTTTGTAATCTTAATAATTTTCTACGAGTTTCTGGATCAATTGACGACATGGTTAGGATATATCTAATAAATCTATCTATATATTACTATTGGGGTGTAGGTATTATCTATTAGTTCTACTGCTATCTCCTGGATTCTATTGGATGTGGGAGATGTCGGTGTTTATAATATCCTGTCTTCTATCTTATCAAAGATAAGGGTTAGTGAGTGAGTGAGTGGACTGAGTGTGTTGAAAATTGAATTACGTTTTTCAATGAACAAAAAAAGAAGACAAAAAAAAAAAAGAAAATTAAAAATAAATTAAAACACATTGTTTGTTACTTTTTTCAAGTGGTCGTTGTGCTAAAATTAACCGCAGTAGAGATATTTATTACAATGGGCTGAAGTATGTGTAATTATGTATTTTATTCTTTTTGACTGATAACAGCATAAACTAGTAGGTAATTATATAGCTGAATGGATTGTAATTAGATAAAATATTACCCAAATCTGAATACAGGGAGTGGAAAAGTCCACCGTCTAAAAATATAAAAAACAGATGACATGTTCCATTTGCTGTATTTATTAACTTATATAGTGTTAACGTTTATTTAACCACTTCCTGATCTCCGGGGGGGAGATTAACTAGGCGTGGTTGTTTCAAGATGCGGTTGCAAATGGGACATTTAGTACAAATATGACCATTTATACCAAATGTTCCCCATTACCAACCCTCTTATTGAAACAACAACACCTGGTTAATTAGGAATTATTAATAATTATACTGTTTTATTGTCTTTAGAGAACAATGGGTTATATTAATTGATGTGCCTCTTCTGTCGACTTTATCTTCATCTCAACTGAAAGGAATAGAGAATATACAGCCACGGTGTTTACTACTCACCCAGCCAAATGTCGCAATATGGCAAATCGTGACGCAAAAGTTTTATTTAGCGACAATATCTTCATAAAATATTCAACCATACAACTCTCTCTTTTCATCTGCTCTTAATTATCTTTAAGAGTGTTCTTTAAAATAGTTATTTCGAATGATCAGGAGTAGTGTAACATCAAATATGAATTCAAATATGGAATTTCTGTCAATTCTCTAACACCCAATGACTTTCATGAATTAGTTGTACTTTTTTGCAATCAAATTCTAAGAAATGCTGTAGAACACAGGGTGGATCGAAAAGAACCCCAACTTCTTGTAAGCCAATCTTATCATTTCTAAGAATATATGGAACACTCCCTATGACTAACCCGTTCAAACGTAATAACACCTATTTTTCAAAGTGGATCAAAAAGAGTGAATGGGGATTAACATAAGGGAACTCTCAGCTTCTATTACATTTAGAAAAGATAGACAATTGAATTTTTCTATTTTCACTATAAGTTAAGCTTTGCATATGTTTCTTTAATATTGTAAATCCTATCTAAGAACTACAAACACTATACTTCATCAGATGGAGACACATCTATAATTTATTAGTACCATCTCTAAGAGAACCAAGGAGAGCAACAGGATAACCT
>NW_026057281.1:0-39772 GCF_019202705.1 Hemisphaericaspora subhashii | reverse complement strand
AATTATTTGTTTGAGACTTTTCATTGGGGTGATTCCAGGAGTCTTTTACTTATCACTGGAATTTGTTACCTTATACCAAAGTCTTTGTTTATTATGAAAGACACAGAAACTGATTGATGTCATTTTTTGCAACCAAAAGATTTCTGACCAAAAAAAAATGAAAGTACAACCGAGGATAAAAAAAAATTATCCCCTCCACATTTTGATTGAATTTTCTGATTTTTCTTTTGCGGGAGAAATTGAACGAAATACAACATTTAAAACTACAACAGCTAGTGGACACTTGTCATAGACTTAAACTAACTATATAGGCATACACACACAGAGATATGGAATATTACTCATCGTTAGATTCATCGCAGTTAGATCCTGAGAGACCAACTCTTTTTGAGTTGATTTCTTCTAATCAATTAGAGGCATTACTTTCACCTTCATTAAGATATATCTTGGTTCATTATACTAGTAGATATCCAAGATATCTTTTAAAAATTAATAACAGATTTGATGAACTTAATTTGGTGCTTCGAAGCTTTATTGAATGGTATTTTCTTAAATATTGGCAAGGTTCATTTACAGAGAACTTTTATGGATTAAAAAGAGTTAATCAAACACCACTTTCACAGAATAGTGATTATAATAGTAGCAAGTTGACCCAGTTAGTTCCTTCTTTGATTGAAGAGAGGAGGCGATTAACACCTTTCCAACAGTTCATTTCTATATTTGAAATTACTGGTGTGGCATATTTACTGGAAAAGTTCAATTATTGGTATGAAATTTGGTATACAAAATATATCACCAATCAATTAGATACACATGATTCCCTTTCCAAAGAAGAAAACTTGAAAATTCAATTAAAGAGAAAGTTTGTTGAGATATATCCATATATTCAAAGTGCATATAGAGCAGCAAATTTCATAACAACAATTATGTATTTGAGTGGTACAAGTAAATCTGCATCAATCTTGATGTATTTATTTAAAATGAATTATTCCAGATTAAACCAATATGACTATTCCAAATATGAACCAAAGGCTCCTAAGGAAGACTCAAAGGGGCCCAACCGGATAGCTCCTCCTACGACAATAGAATTTATCTTGAAATTACTTGGAAATAATGTAACTAATCCAATAGTGAAAGCAATCAAATTTGTATTAGGAACCTTCTTCCCCGCTGCCATATTTACTTTGAAATTCCTTGAATGGTGGAATAACTCAGACTTTTCCAAAAAGCTTTCGAAGAATCAAGGGAATGTTCTTGATTTTACATTACCACCTCCATCGACCTTAGCTTCTGCTCTTCGTTCTTCTAGAACCACAGGAATAGCCACCAACAAACCAAAATCTAAACCCTATAAATCAGGCAAGGTTTGTCCTTTGTGTAAGAAGGAGATTACCAACCCGGCAATTATCGAGACTGGTTATGTGTTTGATTATTCTTGTATTTACAATTATCTCGAGAAATCACATATTATAGTCGCAAACAAATCAAAGGCAGAGAAGTCAATAGAAGATGAAGAAAAAGTATATTCCGATGATGAAGATGAAGAGGTTGTGATAGACGAAAAGCATGAGAAGGAAGAAGAAGATCAGAAGGCTGAAACATTCATTGATATTAATAAAGGTGGAAGATGTCCTATTACCGGAAGAAAATTACTTGGTTGTAAATGGAACCCCATTAAAGAAGAATGGGAAATTGAAGGCATAAGAAGACTTATCTTTTAGTTAAATACTTTTCCTTTGTAATTACACTTTATTTATAATTTCACTTTGACTGTTTGTAATAATAAACTGTGGCTTGAAGATTTGGCGCTACCATGGTACTCTTCTTTCTCTCGCACGTTGCAAAAAATTTCAAAATTTTCACATTTCTGACTCTGATAACACTTCTTCTTTTGCCAATCAACAACAAGAGATGAGTTCAAAAGAAGACAAGACTCTTCAAGCTATTAAGTTTGACAGAGAGCACGTGAAATTAGACATCCTCGACCAACTAGTCATCCCTTACTCGACAACTTATATTCCAATAAATACAATCGAAGATGCATTTCAAGCGATCAAGTTAATGCAAGTCAGAGGAGCTCCAGCCATTGCTATTGTAGGTGCATTTGCCGTTGTAGTTGATACTCATACGTATTTACAATCCGGTGAATCATCTAAAACTATCAAAGACTTGAAAGATAGTTTGGATTATTTAATTACTTCCCGTCCTACAGCTGTCAATCTTGCCAACGCCTTGAACGATATGAAGGTTTTGATTTCCTTGGCCGCCGAAGATTCCAAACCAGTAGATAAAACTACATTAAAGCTCTTGTACGATTATGCCGTCGCATTATATGACGACGATTTGGCAAACAATTTCAAGCTCGGTGAGAATGGTTTACAATATATAATCTCCAGTTTGAAAGAAGAAAATTTTGAAGGTCCATTTTCTATTATCACCGTATGTAACACTGGATCCTTGGCCACTTCAGGTCATGGTACAGCTTTGGGTATAATTCGTTCTACTTATCAGAACTTGAATGAAGAAAACACAAAAGAAGACTTCTGGTTGGATCATGTATACCCTTGTGAAACTAGACCATATAATCAAGGAGCGAGATTGACTACTTATGAATTAGACTATGAACAAATCCCATTCACATTAATCTGTGACAATATGGTTTCTTCCTTAATTAATACCTTGAACCGCGAGAAGGCAGTCAAAGACCTGAGTGCGCCAGTTAAGTTTATAATCGTAGGTGCTGATAGAATTGTCAAGAATGGTGATACTGCAAATAAAATCGGTACTTTCCAACTTGCAACTATTGCCAATTATTTCAACAACAAGAATGAAAATCAAAAGATTAGATTCATAATTGCAGCACCAAAAACCACTATTGATTTAAATACACCAACCGGTGAAGGTATTGTAATTGAAGAAAGACCTGCAAATGAATTGACTACCCTCGTTGGTCCACAATTAGCACAAGATGGTGTTGGCGAAAAAGTGACAGTTGGGATTGCTACTCCCGGTATCAACGTTTGGAATCCAGCTTTCGATGTTACTCCACATGAATTAATCGACAGTATAGTGACTGAAGATCCTCATGTATTTACAAAAGACGCATCAGGAGAGTATCAATTAAGTAAATAGTACTAAAATAGAAATACGTATTAATTAATGCTAATCTAAAGGTGCTATGTACTACTTCTTCTTTTTCTTTTGGTTCTTTTTCTTCTTCCCTTGATTCTTTGGTTTGGACTGCTTTTGTTTTGATTGATCCACTAGATTGTCGGTATTGTCATTAGATCCGTTCAGTATTTCCGCCTCAACGTCAGGTGCATTACTCGATTCAATTTCCCTTTTTACTTCAGTCTCTGCAACAGACTGCACGTCTTCGGATATGTCGATTACTTCTGCTGCAGCATCGTTCTGCTTCACTACATCCGTATCTTCCATGTTTGTAACGGAGTCGTCAACAGTATCTCTGCTACCGTTAACATTATTTTGCAAGCCAGATTCGTCTTGATCTCCTTTAGAAACTCCATCCAAGTTCTCCTTGCCAGGATTTCCTATGGACGAAACATTCCGGTCCGCTGAAACAATTTCTTGTTTACTCTCGACTTCTGGGGAACTTTCTATAATGGTTTTGGAATCTTCGACATCTTTTAAAGTAACTTCTGGCACTTCAACTGGTTTCACGGCTTCCGATTCTCTGCTTTCATCCGAAGGAAGTTGCTCTTCCTTCGATTCAGAATCTTCACTTTTAATAACGGATTCGGGAATATCCTCACTTGCATCTTGCACTCCAATTTCGACCTTTTTAGTCTTATCTTCAACTTGAGCCGAACTAGTTTCTGTAGCTTCCACCGATTGATCAGGTTCATTTTGCTGAGCTTCTTCCTCTTTCGTGTCAATTTGTTCTGCACCTTCTTCTTCTGTTGCATCAAATAAAACTTCTGTATCACTAGCTTCTGTAGCATCAAATAAAACTTCCAATTCATCCTTTTCCATATCAGCCTCTTCAGATTGGAAATCCTTCGAAGTCGGTACATCTTCCTGGGTATTACTTTCAGCAATAACCGGGACTCCGTCTTTTTCGGTAGCATTAGTTAACGAGGGCTCAGTATGCGATTCGGCCATTTCTTGGTCTGTATACGTTTCTGCAATTTCATCTCCCTTTATTGCGTTTTCAACAGCCGCAGTGGAAGTTGGCTCTTCAAGACTCTTTTTGTCTGCCTCAGCTTCTCCTAATTTCTGGTCTCCGTCGATGTTTGCCGTGGTTTTCTCATCTTTGATTTCAGGTTCTGGACTATCTTGAGTCACATCAAATATCGCTTCTGGCTCAACTACTTCAGGTCCCGTGGCTTCAGCGTGCTTCTCTTGTGTTAAATCCTCTTCTAACTTTTTATTCGCCTCTGTCAGGTCTTGTATACTTGTTAACGATGCGTCCAATCCCGGGGTTTCTTCTTTCGCTTCTGATTTTGCATCTTCCACTTTACTTTCCGACGTTGCTGGTTCATCTTTGGATTCCGGCTTTGGGGATTCATCTTTGACTTCTGGAATTGGAGGTTCTTCTTTATGCTCTTCAGTCTTATGACGCTCAAACGAACTTCTCGCTGATGAAATCAATCTTTCGAACGAAAGTCTCTTGGTAGTTTGAGGTCTTGGCGGCGGTGGTGGCAGAGGTAATTTCGCCTCTTTTTGTTTTTCCGTTTGTTTTCTTTCATCCAGAATACTATGTTTCATGATTTGTTCCATCTTGGTATCTTCTTCAGTTGGCATTGAATTTACATTTTCCCAAATCACTTGTCCTGAATTTCCATAGCCTATAACATCACCTAATTTGACCCTAAAATAATCAATATCTTTTAATATATTATGCTTTTCATTAAAATCTTTGAATACGGGTAATTTAGTACAATATGCTTCCACAAATAATCGTTTATAATTATCAAATATTTGCAGTAGGATCAAAGAACATTTCAAATCGGGTAAATATCTGGTAAGAACTTTTGAAACCGTAATTGTATCCTTAACTAAATCTTCCATATATGAATGACAAGGTTGTGGGTATTTAACAGGCACGGATAAATCAATTTTAGTCAAACTTGCACATCTCATGACTGTACGATCATACATCATTCCAACTACTTTTGAGAAAAGTTCAGTTTCATGATCTTTGTAATTACTTATAATTCTAGTGATGCTGAGTTCATCCTGTTGATTTCCATGCAGTTGTTGTCCATTTATTTGACCATCAGATTTAAAACAGCCAGTTATACCTTCTAATAGTGAAATATTGAATTCAACAAATTGAATACATAATGCTAAATGTTTGGTGGTTATATGTTTCAATCCTGCAGTTCTCGTTGCTCCAGCATTCAACACCGCTTGTGAAGCCTTGGAATTCATAACCTTAAAATAATTCAACAAATTATTTTCAACAGTTGGTGAAAAGCTAGGAAACGCTTTTGCGATAATCAAATAATCACGAATATGCTGAGTTGATCTGACTGATAAATTAGGCACCATAAACATGTCATTTCCAATTTTTAACTTAGTTATAGGTAAAACCTCAGCCTCATCTTCATTACTAACCTTATTCTCACCATCATCATAAAAATCAAAATGTTGTAACCATTTTTCTCCCGAAAATCCAACTGTACCATTCAGTTCAATATATTTCGAATATTCCAACAAATCATTAATAATAACCTGTGCCGGTGTCAATTTAATTGGATCCAAAACTTCTTTCCAAACTTCTCTGGTACACTCCGTCGACATGTCTCCTATGGTATTCACATGGAATCGATGAACAAAATATGTAATATGATTACTAAACCATTCACCCAATGCATTCCCAGCCCCACTCATTGCAAATCCAGGATTTATCAATTCACATTCTTGTAAATATGCCGAAGTGATTGAATAAAGTCTAAGATAAAACTGCACCGGTAAATCAGCAGTCTGTTCCAGTCGGACACTAATAACTTTCATTAATCTAATTTGAGTCAAGTCAATTGCTTTATTGATTGCTGACGTGATATCTAATGTCATAATATCAATATCTGCATTCGGTGGTAATGTAGTCAATGCAATATCTAATAATAATTTTTGATGTACGGTTAATCTTCTTAAACATTCTGATAATTCAGCACATGTTTTAGAAAATATAGTTTCAAATTCTCGTGGCGTCAAACTCTTGATATTTGTACTTAAGGCATTTGGAGCCGATTTGGGTACAGGCATCTCAGGTGCTGGTGAGGATCTGGATGGTCCACTAGACATTTCGGTCAGTTGTTGAGCCAGTGGAAGATTTTGTTTGATTATATCTTTGATCTCAGTTACGAAACGGTGTTGATATGAAGTATATGCGAGTGAAAGGCTGCCTGCCTTTCCCAAATCTTTGACGATTTCACGTATTTTTGCTCTTTTTGTATCATCCACATTTAGATATGAATTATTGACTGGTCTTGAATTATATTTCCTGGTTTTATCCTTATTAACATATATTCTATTAAGAGTATCCCTAGTTGGAATATTTTTATAATGCAGGGTTAAATCTTCAGTTAACAAATCTATGAAATCATCAATGTATCCTTTTGAACATTCATGTTTGAGATTGAATAAGTCGTTTCTTAAATGAACGAATGCAGGTAAGCTTGTAAGATTAACAAGTGGGTAGTTTAACTTCGGGTATAATCTTTTCAATTCATCATCTATGAGATCTTCATAATTCACTCCCCTTAATAAATTCTCGACAAGGACAATTTCATTTAAACATTTTGAATATTTACCATTAGAAAATGATTTATTAGCAAGTGAGAAAATTGAAGTAATATATTGTATTTGTAATAATGATGATTCCAAATGTTCAACATTTTTCTTTTCAATTAATTTACGTAAAACTTTCAAACCTTGTTCAGATTGATTAACTTCAAGTTCTTGAAGTTTATGCATTATACCATTAAAACTCTCCACACAATTATTTGAACGAGATTGGATTCTTTCTATATCACCAATTGCATTAAAGAATGAATCAGAAGATTTTCCTATTTCTTGAATTAAATTTTGTTCCACGATATCTAAATAATTAGATAATTTATCTTGTAATTCAGTATTATTGACTAAACTAAGTGCAGGATCGTCATCTTCACCTGGTGAAATATTGACATCTTCTATAACTTGTTTGAATGTTCTAGGATCATCTAATTGAAAATCAGGGTTTAGAAATACTGAAGGTATATCAGAAATCAGATCAATAATTTGCAAATTCCCTACTGATGATGAAGTTGACATATTCTCTTGTTGAGTAAATCTTTGTAATGTATCTTCAGTTAATAATTTATAACTAGTTTCAAAGTTTTTATATTCATGTGATACTTTTTTAATATATTTCTCTTGTAATTCTTTATTTGCAACTTTAGTTTTCAATTTCAGCAATTGAATCTGCGGTATATCTTTAGTAGTTGGAATATTCAAATTATACACAGTTCTAGCTCCTCCATTTATCGTTACTGAAGTTTTAGAAGGACGATTTCTTCTAGCTCTTGCAATATCTGACCCACTAGTTAATTCATAGATTGAATTGGGACCAAGGGGAGAATAAATATCATCTTTCTTGCTACTACTCTCATCAAGATTATAAAAACTGAAATATGCATTAGACAGGAAGACACTTTCATTATCTATACTAGTTCTATTATTATTAATTGGGAAAGATGTAGTTGATCCTGATCGTTTATGATTATCATTTTGTTTAATGCTGCTGATACTATCGGTGATTTGGGATGAATGTTCTGAGGATAAATCATCATTGAGGTTTATACTGGTACTATCTAGCGACATCCGACTTCCCGTAGGAATATTCAATGAGTCCTCTGCCATCTAAAGATGTATTGAATGGTTTAATTGAAATGTTATATCGATATTGATCTTCTCCAAAATGAAGGAATTATGTGTTGTAAAAAATGTCTCTCTGACTTCCAATTTCTATGGCATTTTTTTTTCCGGTGATCGAAATTCCCCAACAGTGAGAAATGTCGTTGGTACAGAATGTCGTATGTGTTTGTCAAAAACCTATCTCTAGTAACCCACCGTTACACGTTTCAGTGGGATTCAATGAAGGGTGTTATTTTGAAGAAAGACAGTCATAAGAGTCAAAGAATTGATTTTCATGAGGTTGCAGCCAAGAATTGAAACAATGAAATCTTTGCATCGTTCTAATAATTTATCAATGGTTTGTTCTCCAAGCCTACGGTGGTGGTGGCATCGCTAATCCCGTGATATTACGACATTTTTTCCCACCATTTGTAAATGAAAGGTTCTCTCGGGAATTGCAATTTTCAATTAATAATTTGAAAAATCAAATTACTAATCTTACTTTCTTCTACTTGATACTCCCAATATTAACAACAGATATATATAGAAATAAGAGAATAGAGAGAGATGGCCACTGAAGCTAAAGAAAATAAACCAAAGCCTTGTTGTGTCTGTATCGATCAACGTAAAGCCAGAGATGAATGCTTATTATTTAATACTATTGAAAGTGGAAAATGTGATGATATTCTTAAACAATATACTGATTGTATGAAAAGTTATGGATTCACTCCAAACCCAGTTCCAAAATCAAGCTAGAGAGAGAGAGAGAGAAAGAAATACCGAGAAATGGTTACTTGTACATAGACTCCTGATTATTAATTAGACTTGTATTAACTTTGTATGTTGATATTTATATATACATATGTGAATTCTATATTTGAATGAAATAAAAGAGAATTAACCAAACCCCCATTTTTTAATTGGATACTGATCCATAATTCTTTCGTGACGATGTTGTTGAATTAGCATTACTGGTAGTAGTATCAGTAATCAAGGAAATATTACCATTTTCCAATTCTCCATAAAATTTCCTTACATGATCTTGTTCATCATGTAAGATTTCTTCAATTTCTCTTCTTAAAACACTTTCAGTATCATCTTGAAAATTAGGATGTTCAATTTTTATTCTTTTATTTGTATTTGACCATAATTGGTTTCTAATGAAATTATCAATTAATACCAATTGTAAACAATTCATTACAATTGGTACTACAAACATAACCATAAATATTTCAATTTCTTCCGGATATTGATCTAACCAAACTAATAATACATGACTTGTTATCCAAAGTAATTCTTGTTCAAAACATTCAACAATTCCATATAAAATAACTTTAGTAATCATTAATGAAATGAAATATACTCCCAATTGTTTAAAAAATGCTTTAAATGATGGTTTATTTGGATCAGGTCCATATTCTCCTGATTCAATCTGAGTAATATGGAAATGCTTTCTTAATATCTTGTTAAAAGCTTTGAATACAAGATATAATATATAAACCCCAATAGTACAATCAAATACTATACTCAAGAAATACCAATCACAAGGATCTTGAGTACTATCATCATCTCCTCCTCCTACGTTACCACCATTACTCACAAGTCTGACAAACAACTTCCTAGTAGCACCGCTACCGTCATCCTCATCAGGGGCTGTTTTCACAACTGAAAGTATCACATTAAACATATGTACCCCAAATGCCCCAATTAATTGTTTTGAAACATCAAATGACCAAACTTGCCAAGTACGACGGATAGGATATTCATAAAATCGTTTAACAATCAATGAAGAAAGACATAATAGACCTAAGAATGCTTGTGTTATTAATGAAAAAGTCCCTATTAATTCACATTTGCCATCGTCATCATCTGGCGGTGATGGTGTAGGTGATGGGGATGGGATTGTTGTATGGGTAGATAGGAGGGTTGTGAATAATGATAGTAGTATTGTTATTATATCTGTATCTTTTGATTTACATCCCAACATAGTTAATGGATAGTTTCTAAGAATGTAAAAGAAGAGAAGTAGTCTTTCCCCAGTATTTCTAAGTTCTATTTAATTACTACTTGGTACAGAGTAGTATCTTTATATAAATTGCCAACAAAAAAAATGTAACCTGAATTAGTATATTAGTGATGCGACTGTTAGAGAGTCACTCACTCATTGCTTCTCTATCTATCTAAGGAATTTCTAACAAAGGGGGGAAAATCTTAAAACAATAAAGAGACGGTGACAGAGAAAGAGAAAAAACGTTGCTCATTAGTGTACTTACCAAATTGCAAAATATTGTTGGGTAGATACTGTAGATACAGTTGCTTTCTAATGATGATACAATAACTACACATTCTGAATAATGAATCCCCTATTCCTTATTGCAATGTCTATACTTCCTTTCGCGTAGTTAGAAAAATCTCTCACTTTGTTCCCTTTTCAAGATCCAGCGAGATCACATTTCATATGTAGTATGTAGTCAATTATTCTGTTCTACGAAAAGGATATTTAAATCATTAACTATTTTGTATTAATTAATATATAAGTAAATATTTTATCAAAAAATAAGAAATTAATAAAAGAATAAACAATTATCATTATAATAATAACAATAAGTAAGTAGTTGTAACAGTATAATAAAAAAATGACAGGAATAATAAAAAACCATCAATAAAAAACAACAAAACCAAAAACACAATTCTTGACAGTTATTGATTCTTCATTCATTCATTTTACTCAATAATTAATTCCTTTATTTTATTACCATTTCCCAATAAGATGCATTACAGTCTCATTCTTTTCTCTTCTCTTCAACCAAAGAAATGCTTAGCCAATCCTTTAGCTTGTCCCATTAAATTCTTATTACTCTCATTCCCACCACCATTACCACCACTTATATTCGTCGCTGTCACAGTTGGACTCCCACTATTACTTCCACTCCCTTCAAACGGTGACGGTGTTCTTATCCCACTCTTATCAGCAAATTGACTCAATCTATCATAACTCTTCTGTCCAAACCCATCCTCATTCTCACTATCGTCACTATCTTCATCCAATAGTAGGAATGTACTCCTAGCAGCCGCGTTTTCACTGGTAGTTTGAGGTGGTAATGCTGATGCTTTCTTACTGGTGTTAGATAAAGTTCTCGTTAATTCTGGCATTGGTTTAAAACACTCTACTTCTGGTTCAATCGGCGTGGATGATGACGCTACTTCCTGGGAATCTAAACCAAAGAACAGTTTTGAAAGTTCGGAAGTTTTTGGAGTGGTGGGTGTGACTGCAGCACCGCCACCACCGAAAAACAGTTGGGATAAGGAATTTGAACTTGTTGGTTGTTTAGTTATGGGAGCAGAATTGGAATATTTGGGGTTTATAGATAACACCGGTGCATCTATTGGTTGGTTCTGTTGTTGTTCGAAAGATTCTGGGAAATGCATTGCATCTTGTTTGGTTGATGGTGGCTTTGGTTCTATTGGTGTCTGATGAAATACTGATTCGGCGAGATTCCGACTTGACGATCTTGTCATGATTGATAATCCTTCATCTTCATCCTCACTATCCTCATCAGATCCATCATCATCACTCAATTGGAATGGGGATTGTTTTATGGGTAATGGAGGTAATGTTGGATTAGTTATTATTAACGGAGATTCAGGAAGTGCAACATTAGTTGTTGTTGTTGTATATTGAATCGGACTACCTCCTGGCCCCGCACCAACAATATGTACAGCAGCAGGATTATTACTATTTATGATTTGTGGATTTATGATTGGCATATCTGATTGAACATCTTCAATATAATCGAAATTTGACCCCATTTCTAAACTTTCCGGTACATCGATAACATCAGGTGGGTTTTTATTTATTCCATAAATGGCATGATTTGGATCAACGGTATATACTGTATTATAATCATAATAATAATCATAACCTCGACTAATTTCATTATTCACATTATGTGATAATGATGACCTATAATTATAATCATCATCACTTTCTTCATCACTAGATCCATAATTTAATGTCGTTGAAGGTAATAATTGAATGGTTTTGTATACTTTACTATTACTTGTAGATATTGATTCTGAATCTTCAGTATTTTCACTTTCCTTTTGTTGTTGGCTGTTATTATTATTATTATTAGGTCCTAATATCAATGGTGCAGCATTTGAATTTGATTTAACCTTAATGAAAAATCCACCTTCATCTTCATCATCCTCATCTTCATCTTCATCTTCATCCATGGCATCTTCATCACTGGCATCATTATCTTCATCATCCACATATATAAGATTATTCGAATCATAACCACCACCAGTACTACTTTTATAACTATTACTATAATATGCACCCACATCATCATAATACCCATCATCTCCATCCACATAATTATAATATTCATTAGCATAATCATAATCGGCATCATCTTCATATTGATCATCGTCATCAGTATAATTATTCACGGCAATACATTGTTTTACTTCATCATTGAAATGAATATGTCTACCTTCTTTAATGGGTGGAGATTCTTCGGATACAAACGATGATGAATCATCAATTGCACTTTGTTGTTGATCCAGTTGTGAATAATCTATATCTAATGGCGATATCACTTTTCGAAGAGATGTTGGGGATGGTTCTCGAATTGATGGACTTTTACTTTCAATAAGTTCCGATTCTGGAGTTGCTAATACTGGATCACTTTCTGATGCTTTTACTATTGAGACTTGAATATCTTGTCTATTCTTATTTAATAATGTTTGTAATTTAGCAACACTTGAATTATCAGTTGGAGTTTTATTTTCATATTGTTTATTCAATTTGGCCAGGATTGCATCATAATCATCGAAATCAGGGTTGGTATTTTGTTGTGGGGTATCAATTTGGATATCTTGAGATTTCAGCTTCTGTAATCTTTGTTGTTCCTTTTCTTGTAATTCTTGTTGTTGTCTCATTTCTTGTTGTTGTTTCAATAATTGTTCTCGTTGTTTTTGATATACTTTATTAGTTGCCAATTGTAATTTCAATAAATTTGAATGACTAATCATCAGTTCTTGAACTGATCTCTTTTTCAAAATTGGTTTTGGAACTGAAACAGGTTGCTGTTGTTGTTGTACAACAGCTTCACAATTCTGACTATTCTTGGCAATTGAAATATCTCCCGCTACAACACTATGTCCAGGATGATGTTGAGAATGAGAATGAGCACGGGTATGATGATGCGGAAGTTGACAATCATCAGCAGCATGATGATGATGGTGATGATGATGAAGATAAGGATGATCATCATCCTTTAAAATCGGTCCATAAAGCCAAGTGACATCACTATCTTTTGACCAATTTACAACTTCAGGAGAAATTGTTTTTAAATTTGATCTTCTTTGAGCCCAAGTTCTCCAACTGGCATTTTCTAATCGGGCAGCATTAGCAACATCTTTACGTTTTTGAATGACATATCTCCAAGATTTAGAAATATCAGATACATCCCATTGATAAGATAAATAATCTACATGACGAGAAGGTTCCATAGTTAAATCAGTATCATCATGAGGTAATAATTCTGGTGATTGTAAATTTAATATTGCAGACGGCGATGGTGACGCTACTGGTGATGGTGATTGTGAATCTATAGTTAATAAAGGAGGTTGTGGTGGTGGTGGTTGTAATGGTTGATGATTAGTTGTAGATGTTGTTGTATTAAGGGTATCTTGTTGAGCTGTGTCATCTTCACTTGATGAATAAGAAGTAGAAGACAGTGAAGAATATTGACCAGATGTTGATGTATTAATTGTTAGATGAGGATTGTTGTTATTATTACCGGATGCTAATAGATTATTTGATAATAAAGGGGTGAATTTAGATGATGTTACTGTTGATGTATCGTCGTCGTCATCATCATCATCTTGTTTTAATTTATCTGGAATGAATTCATCCAATACTCCTATTGACCTTGTTCGTTTTAATTTAAATGTTGTACTTTGAAAATGTTCATCATCTTCTGCATCAACATGTTGAGAGGTGGTTGCTCCACCTGAATATACTTCTCCATGTATTGACATTCTACGCTTCCTAGTGTTGGTGATGATGATGTTGCTTTGAATGATTATTATATTATATTAATTTGTTGTGTTGTCAAAAATTATATATGTTTGTTGTTGTTGTAAAAATAAAAGTAAAGCTGGGGGGGTGTATTAAAAAAAAAAAGGTCAACGGGGGGGAGGGAGAGCTACTGTGTATGGTTTAGTATGTGACTTGTTGTTGTATTGATGAATAGTAAGAGTGTATATGTTTATGATTACACTACTTCTGTCTATTTAAATGTGTAGTAATGATTATTTAATTGGTTGGTTGGATGGTTAGTTGGTTGGTTGGAATGTAAGAAAGAGAAAGAGAAAGAGAATTAGAAATTTGAATTGTGTGGTGAGTTGGTTGAATTTTTAAAAAGAAAAAAAAAAAAAAATTGGATGAGAGAGGGAAAATTTTCTGGCATTAATTTTATTATTATTACTACTACTCTTTACAATTTATTTAATAATTTATTTAATTTATTTATTTTTTTTTTAATTTTAATTTTTTTTTGTTATTTGGACCATCAGCTTAGAACACCAGCAATAACATCAACAGTAGTATGGGTTTCATCTATACTTTAAATCAACCAAGACATTTCTCTCTCTCTCTCTCTCTCTCTCTCTCTATTTATATTCCCATCTTAATCAATTGATTAATTTTAATTAGAAGTTTATCAATTAATAATTAATTAATTAATTAAACTAAAACACGATCTCTTTTGAACAAGAAAATTCATATTTTAATAAACAAGAAATTTTATAACTTACAAAAGATGACTTTACAATATTAAGAGACAGACAGAGTGAAGGTCACTCGCATAAATTGTATTCCGGACACATTGACATTTAATCTGCTTTTTTNACTGGCAGAGAAGGTCACTCGCATAAATTGTATTCCGGACACATTGACATTTAATCTGCTTTTTTAGAATAGAAGAAAATTTGATACTCGTAATAGAAAAAGAAGAAGAAGACTTTTGCTGTTGTTGTTGCAAAATTCATTTTATATGACCTCACGTTTTTCTTTCCCTATTTTATTTAATGTTACATCAGATGAGAAAAGGGGAATGATCCGTTTTGATTTACCCACAAAGTTTTGCTGATCCCCTTTTCATTTTCCTTGATGATTTATCATTTCTTCTGATATACATTGAAAGAGCAGAATAGATCAGTCATTAAATTGTGGCTATATATATTTTAAGAAACATGCGTAAATGTCATAATTTTGATGGATTTTTAAGTTTTTGCCTTTTATCCAAAAATCTTATTGTTTATTTGTACAATCTAAATATTTTATTTTGACTTCAAACAATCACATTGATGCCAGCACATTATTCTGACTTCTTTCTCCACATTATTCAAGAGACGTCATTCAACATGAAATTGACTTCATTACTTAATTATACATTAAACCACACACCAGCAACCCCCTATAAAAAAATTCTAAATTTGTTAATCCTTTTGTTTTTGTTCGTTTCTATTATCCTATTACTATACTTCCAATGTAAGAAAAAAAAATGGAACGTGGTTTCCCTCTCTCAATAAAAATTTTCGGATTCCGGGGCGGGCATTGAAAAATGTGCGTCGTCCTTTTTTTTGGTTTCAATCGTTTTTAAAAAACCATCAAATATTTAACTTATATGCATGAGTACCATTGACAACGTAAGATTATATATATGTTAATAGATTTATAAAGATATATACAGTACTATTGAATAGTAAAACACGTGTAGATAAAAGAGGATTGTTGAATCCTAGGTGGTTTTGATACTTGGGATGGTCATTACTCTATTAGGAATAATTTATGGGGTAAAAACGTTATTTTTGCTTGACATAATAATTTTTAAAGGAAGTATGAAGTTTTTCTTGTATGCTTCTGTTTTTTAATTCTATTTTTTTTTTGTTTTTTGCAACTACGCGTATCATCACATATGGATTCATATCAGTCTCTTGTGAGTTTTCAATCTTGTGCTACCCGATGTTACCCTATCTACTCCCATTGGCAGCCTTCGATTTATGTTTCGTATATTTAGCAATTGTCAAAATACTAAAAAATATTATTCACACGTAGAAAAAGAAGAGTTGCTAAATAATTTTACCCTCGAATTGAATTTGTAATTATTTCGTTATTTTTAGAAAATAATAATCAATAAACCTATCGGACTTCTTGTAACTCTCTGAAGTAATACACATTTGCAATTTCTTTCAAATAAGCTCACTAGTCGTTCTAAATGTAATAATCAACAATCTAAATCAGATTCATATACTTGCAAATATCATACAATTAGGGATGACATACCAGAAAATTCCAGCTATCTGAATATCAAGTCATGCAAAAAAATGAAAATTTCAAGAATATGACAGTGGTGATTTTATTAGCAGACAAATTTAGCTGGATGGTTTTTTTTTCAAGCCGACTTTTTTTTTGTGGGGGAGGAGAAACATCCATCCTTCCAATCAATTGCCACCAGGAAAAAAAAATATTATTCCTCGGTCTCGGCATTAGTCGGAGAGGTAACGGACAAAACCGTGACATAAGACAAAGGAATAAAAAAAGAAATTAAAACCGTTATTTGGAAAAAGTACACGACTGACCGGGTATTATTTTGATATGGTTGCAAAAATAATAAATCGTCCCACTTTCGTTTTTGCAATTACACATCTAGAGCCTTTTATGGCCGTGGCTTTGGAATAAACGAATAAATAGGGAACTGGTTACGTATTGTTTAACGACCGGCACAAATGATCTAGATGAAATATATGAGCTGAACGAATCAGAGAAAATAAACCTTCAGGATTTAAGCAAGCTTTCATCTTGTCTCCAAGATAATCTCTGCTGGCGAATTTCTAGTAAGTGATTGCAAAGATTTGATATTGGCCCATGCTAAATTCATGTGTTTATCTGGGGAACTGTGTAGACTGCTTTTTCTAACCCAGCCAGTCATCCTGGTCAATGTGCCAATTCTTACCTTTGAGCCGGCTGCAAAAAACCGATTTAAGTCAGGTCGCTCAAGGTCCAATTTAATCAGCTTTCTTTTCCAGCTAGTCACTGTTTACCTTTTGTTAAACGGCTTTCTTTGCAGGATCAAGATGGAAATGGACTCAATGCATGGAAGACTCTAAAGACTGTATATCTTCCGAGGTAAAGCCTTTTTCTGTCTTGAGTGCAGCCCGGGACAATCTCTATTATGGACCTATACATTCCAAATGAGAACTAAGTTTTCCATTTGGAAGTTTAGTTTCTGACAATTTACTTCAGAAGAAAGAGTCATGGTAAATGTTCTTTTCGAATTAAAAACGATGAAATAAATTATTAAATAAATAATATACAGAAAATACAAAAACCTGCAAAAATAACTAAGAACTAAAAAGTCTAATAAATGTCTCTAAATATCAGTTAAACAAACATCAGGGAATTCAATTTCTTCACCTTGTCTACCACCAGCGAATTTATGTTTACATCCCCAACTTTTAATTGGGAACCACCAATAACCTAAAGCCCAAATAACATAAATAGCCAAAACAACGGCGAAATAATTCATAGTATCTCCAGTAACTGGCATAGTCATTGGGAATGAAAAGAAAATCAAGGCAAAGAATCCATAACAAATAGTAACAATATTACAGAATAATCCAAATTTCCCACACCAGAATGGACCATGTTTGATATTATTTCTACCACGATATAATAAACAAAAACAAAATACCAAATAAGAACCTAAAATCAAAGTAATAGTACCGACAATCATAGAATTAAACCCAGCATCAGTAGCTAAGAAAATTAATCCACAAAGGGCCACGAATAACATGGAAAAAATATGGGCATTTAATGGAATACCTAAATTTGGATCAACAATTGCCAAGTATTTAGATAATGGTAATCCATTATCTCTAGCAAAACTCCAACAAATTCTGGTTTGCCAAGTGTGACAAGCAATAGTACAACCAGTAGCAGTTAAAAAGACTAATGAACCTAATGCTAATGCACCATGTTTGTTTCTTAATGCTTGATAAAAGATATCCAAGATTGGCATACCGGTGTTTGAATTAATGATATCATCTAAATTGTTAATACAGTAGAACATGGCAATGGAATAAGTGAATGCAGTAACGAAACCAATAGTGACGGTTGATAAGACTGCTTTTGGAATATCGGTTCTTGGTTTGGAAGTTTCTTCAGATAAATGAGTAACACTATCTAAACAAGAAAATGACCAAGCTGGATTAATTAAACCAACAATAAAAGCAATTCCAGAAGATTTCCACCCAGTGTTGTTTTCAAATTGAACAAAAACAAATTCGGCAGATTGATAACGACCACGAGAACAAACCAAAACAGTGATTAAAATGACAGTATAGGAAAATAATGAAATATATAAAGTACCATTACCTAATGCTGGTAATGCCTTACCATAAGTATTAAACACAAATAAAACAAGGGTAATAATTTCATACAAAACAAATAATTCCCATTTTTGAACCACATGCTCAGGATGAGTCAATTGCCAAAATCCCATAACTTGGTAAGCTAAAGCCACCGACATAGAAGCAGAAGTGAAAATAGCACCAGCCCATGACATTGATCCACAAATATAAGCCAAAAATGAAGAATATTTCTTTGGAGCCAAAACTCTTGTCCAAACATATTGACCACCAGCAGATGGGATTGCCGATGACATTTCACCTAAAGTGACAGCAACACAATAAGAAATTGCGGCAACGATTAAAATACCATAGATGGTTAACATTGGACCACCGGAACTTATACCAGCAACTAAGGAGGAAGAAATACCTAACCAAGAATTAGTTAATCCGAAACCAATACAAATGATGGAATATGTGGAGAAATTACGTTTTAAAGTACCACCTTCATGATTAATCTTACTTGATGTATCTTCATAATCATCTATTTTCTTTTCATTATCGGGGAATGAAGTTTGTTCAAAGGAATGATCAATGACAATTTTGTCATCAACTGATTTGTCTGACATCTTGACTTAGTGGAGATATATTAAAAAAAAGAACGACCGTAAACAGACAAGAGGTTAGAGAAGTAAGAGAGAAAGAGAGAAAGAGAGATTGAAAGAATATTGTTGGGAATTTTATCTTCCTTTTAAACTTAAAATTGAATGAAAAAAAAAAAAATTTTTGCTTAGAAAAAAAAAAAATATTTTTTAATTATCAATCAATAGAAAACTTAAAAAAAAATAAAAATTCTTCTTCTGTGCGTTTATCGTTGCAATTTTGTTTTTTAGACATTGATCTGACATTATCATACACACATAATTTATGGTGCCGTATCTCATTGTTTAATCAGGAAAGGTTTGTCCTCTCATCAATTCTCTAGTATTAAACAGTACATGAAATTGATTGAGAATAAATCCGTATCCTCTCGTATATTTCATTGTTGTTGTATTTTTCATTGATTCATACATACTTCCGTTGAAAAGAAAAAAAGAAATTTTCAAAAAAATACTTTCGTCTCTGATTGAACGAATGGAAAGTTCTCTAATGCAATGCAAAATATCTGGAACCCTGCGCTGGTTTTATGCATTGACCTTATTCAATTAAGATTCTTTAAAGAGTAAGACATATTTTCTATCAAATATAAAATTCAAAATAAAATTGATTGTCACACGAGATCAGTGAAAAGGGGATCAAAAGAAGTAATAAGTCAACCCAGTTCTAAGATAATTAACTTAAAATTATCACATGCATTAATTATGCAACTTTAAAATTTAAATTAAATTTTTAGTTTATCCAATAAAAAAAAAATTTCATATCGTGTGCAATTGTTCAATATTATATTCGTAATTTAATAATCACAAAAAGCCTACAATACTTATCGGAAGGTTATTCCACATGACTGCAAAATGAATGAAACCGTTTTTAGTCTATTAAACTATCAATAGAATATAATTCACCATTTTATTTTATAGGTGGCTTTCACATATATTCAACAAGTAAACCGATTTGACCCCAGTTGTTTTGAAGAATAAAACGGTGTGCTTGCACAAAGAAGATCAACAATAACCTAATGCGAGTTATCCAGACAATCATAAACTATTTGAAAGAGATTTTTGTGTAACATCTAGGTTTTTACCCAACAAACCTTTGGACTAATTAGTTAATTTACTGTTGGATGTGACTATTTTTGACCTCTTTGTCGATAATGAACTGTAGCTGTTTGAAAGCAGAAGAGTTAGGTGCCTTCTTTATGTTATTCTCTTAAGTTCCATAAGCTATCCTTTTTATCTAAATTTTTCGGGAAAAGAATTGTTTAGGGAAAAGAGTTGCAGCCTTTTATTTGAAAAATAATTGCAAAAAAAAATATACTGGAACTAAATTACTTCAACGTATCGTTTGAGAAGTGGTTCGAATATATTATTACTGATGAGAGGTTCAGGGTGTCTGTCTAAATCTTTTATGAATCATACAATTACGAATAGTGAGTCCTGTTTGTCTTACAACTTTCTTTGTTCTTATAAACAATTCTATTCACTTTCTCTATCTAACAAATAAACTTCCTTCATCCATTTGGATGTAGTGCTTTTCCATACATTTTACCAAAACACAAAGGTACAAAATTTGATGCTTCTTCTATTCAAGGGATTATGGTTGGATATGCCAGTAACAAGCATGCATTCTTAGTGTATAATCCAGTCACAGGTAAAGTTCATCCTCATAATACAGTTACATTTCTAGATATGTTATTTCCCGCCAGATATTCAGAATTCCAGTACTTCCACAAACATCTTCAGCCACTGGAGAATCAGAAAATTCCTACGTTTGATGTTAATACTGAGTCAATTGATTTCTCATACTTACCGACTCATGATTTTGATCATCTTGAACTATACTATGGCAAACCTTCCTTTCAAATAACGAAGAACATGTTTCCAAAACCCATCTATGGGCGATATGGCAGCTGCTAAACATGTTCTTCGTTATTTGAAAGGAAGGTTTGCCATAGTATAGTTCAAATGGAGTCACTTTGCTATCAAGATCTAATGTTCTGTTATATGTATAAGCTGCTGTTTCACATGCATATGACCAGAATGGTGCTGGAAGGTTGGATTCAATCAAAGCAACTCGTCCACGTTCAATAATGGTTCTAATAGATCTTTCAGCTGATCCGTTTTGATGGGAATTTCCTACTACTGTAGTTTCATGTCTAATATTATGAGTTCTAAATAATTCTTGAACTGCACGGTTGGTAAATTCTGTACCATTGTAACTACGCGATTCGACAAGCTGATCAGCCTGCATTGGATGATCTTCCTGCTGAATCGAAACGTTGTTATCTTCAGACTGAGAACCTGATATTCCCCTCCTTGACCTTCTTCTTCTTCTTCTTTTTCCCCCTCCACCTTCATTTCTACTCTCGGAAAAAGACATTGGCACATAAAGTTCCTCCCTCAATAATTTATATAGCAAATGCGTAAAGTCAATATCTCCCTTAACATGCTTAAGAACCTGTGGTTTAAACCAGTCTAAATCACACCATACCGTATTAAAAAGCATATCGACCACAGTACTGGTTTCCATGAAAACTAGATAATGAAATTTACTGAATCTATCCAATTGTTTCAAAAGTCCCCTAATATTACCTGGGGGGTTGAAACGTAACATTTCTCTTATGTCGGACTTGATCAATGACGAAATATCAACAGGCGTGTCTGATCCCTCTTGTGTGGGAAGTGTAGATTTAAGAAACCATTGTTTGAAGTCTTTGATGTTCATAAATTTGAAATCATGCTTGCAAACATCCCTAACCATTTTATGTGACTTATTAGCTGCCCTATCCCAAATAGCCCAGCGAAGCTGCAATGAATCAAAGGGGGGATTATGCAATGATGATAGCCCAACTATATAGAGGGTGTATTCTGGAGGGTCATTTGTACAAATATCCGGGAACAAATCATAAGCTTTTGACCATGTGAATGTAGTTCTAAGTAGTTCAAGAAACGCAAGTATGTATACTTGGATGTAACTGACTAATGTAACTGGAGGTATCACAGGTAATTCGTCCTCGGACTTGTATAGTACTATATTACGCTTTCGGATTGGCCAATCCCAATATTTTGTAGTGACAATAGCATTTGACATATTGGTGGAAACGGTCGACATAGTATCAACAACAAACCCAGATTTAAACTAAGATCTATGAAATGAAAATCTTTTCTGTCATCGAAATGAACACGTGACCTGAACCCAGGACGCTTGGCTCTCCCAGCTTTTATGTTTAAGAGAGCTATGGAATGATTATTCGACAGTATCTTTGTCAAACACTTTGAATCATCTAATTCCAAATACTTGTGCAAGTTTCGCATCTCATGTATTGCATGAACTCGTTCATTACACAAGATTCAGAGGATTCTTGTCGCGACTGGATTCACAAAACGCTCAATCCAGGATTGACATAGACCTTCGTACACATACGCCTTAGAAACTTTAGATTTCTGGCAGATAATAGTGCAATGCACCTCGTTCGACTTCTAAACTAATACATGCAAATCTGAACTCACTACTATAGTCTCAACAAATTGTGAAGACATTTATAAGTACGCATTGCTCTACTACTATCCCCCGTCAAAATCAAATTACAAAACTAGTATTAATAGAAAAGGGAATATATGGATCTCCTGACACCTCTCTTTCATCATTGGCATTCCAGACAGGTTCTTAAAAGACACAATAAAAACATTGATCTTTCCATCGACACATCGCATTTGATAACGATAGATTCAACATCACAATCACTATGGCGAACATAACAAACCAAAAACTGGCAGCTATACTCTAGGCGTAATATGTGATATCCATTACAATGCACTGTCTAAGTGATGGATTACTTTTGGACAAAGTTAATAAAAGAAGAACTTAAAACAACTTGAAAATTTTTTTGGGCATCATGAACTTTTATAGTGCGAAGGTAAGATGAGTGTGCGGGTAACCCTTTAGTTCCTAATTTTTTTTTTTTTGTTCAATTATCCACTACCCTCTTCTCAATACACTTTTCAGAGTTGTTGTGGTTTTTTATTTGCAACACGATTTCATATTCACGGGGACATCAATTGGAAAATATCATTATAGATAGAATCAAGAATGTCGTTGTTTGGTACTCAATCTAAAACGATAGGTACAAGTGGTGGATTCTCCTTTGGACAGAATCAACCAACTTCACAATTCTCAGGCACAACTCCTTCGTTTGGTGGATCAACAACAACAGGTGGAACGACCGCTCCTGCTGCAGCAGGTTCAACTCTTAATCCATCTGCCAATGCTGCTTCATCAACATTTACATTGCCAACGTCAATAAATGCTACAAACAGTTCTAAATTATTAAAAGAATTATTGGAATCGGCTAATAACTTACCTAAAAACACTGACAATGTCGAACTTGGATCAATTCATCTTACATTAAATGAATTACAACGAAAATCACAACAATTGAGGAAGCTTGACGATTCAAAGAAAGATGTTAGTTATACTAAAGCTCATTATTTATTAGCAGGAAGTGGGATTAGTGCAGAAGAGATTGAGAATGATTTGAATGCAATTCATATCCCACAAAGAACAACCACCACTGGAGGTGTCGGTCCAGTTACTGCATCAAGAGTTGGTGTAACTTCAGAAAATATCGAAAATTATTTAAATACCAAAAAAGATGAAAGTATATTGAATTCGATTGAACAATCGTTAGCTTTGGCTTCTAAAGATTTTGATAATTTCATAAATGCGAACATTTCAATTGATTGGAAAGTTAGAAGAGATGAATTAAGAAAAGCAGTTGGGTTGAAATATAATGGAGATAATAGTGCTGATTCTATTAGGAATTCTTTAATTTGGAAGAAAACGAACTTCTCTTCAGGTGGTAATATTTTATCTCCATTGAGCACCTCAACAACAGCAAGTTCATCAGCTAAACAAATGACTAGAGAAAAATTCGAAAATCATGCCAAAATAGTATATGCTCTTAATGAAGCTAGATTAGAATCAAGAAATTTCCCATTATGCTTAAATTTCAATGAATTGAATAAATTACAAAACGATATGAAATCAAAACAAATTTCAGAAATTTGGAAGATTTTAATTGAATTAACTAATGAAAAATTCTCAAAGACTAGTCAAGAGCAGAAATTCTATAATGTTGATAAAGATGAATTAGATTCAATTATTGTAAACAATAGTAAGAACTACTTACAACAAGAATTTTTCAACTATGTTGATGAGCTTTATATTAAGGATAATAATAAAACCCCAAATTTCTTGCCAGCAACAAACTTGAACAAGATTTCTTATTTCATTCACCAAATAATCTTGAAAAATGATCCTGATTTAGTTAATAAAACCTTATTGGTTAATGGTACTCCAATTTGGGCGTTAATCTTTTATCTCATCCGTGCTGGGTTATATCTTGATGCTGTGGGATTAGTTCTTGGTAATCGTGAAATCTTCAATAAATTTGATAAGAATTTCCCAGTATATATTAAGAAATATGTTGACAGTGATAATCATACCTTACCTTCAGATTTAAGTGAAAGGCTACATCAGGAATTTAATCAACAATTTCAATTCATTATAAATGATGTTGATACAAGTATCAATTATGATCCTTACAAATATTCGGTTTATAAAATCATTGGGAAATGTGATTTAACTAAGAAATCCTTACCTCAATCAATTAATTTATCTATTGAAGATTGGTTATGGTTCCATTTATCTATTATTAAACAAAAGCAATCAAATAATGAGTCTACATTATTATTTGAGAATTATGATTTATCTGATTTACAAAACAAAATCATTCATTTAGGCCCAAAAGCATTCTTAACATCTCCAAATAATCCACTTTATCTTAAGACCTTGATTTTAGTTGGTCTTTATGAATTAGCAGTTCAATATACTTATGAACAACTCAATGAATGTGATGCGGTTCATTTGGCTATTGGATTCATCTACTATGGTTTATTAAAGTGTTCCAACGCAAGCAAAGATGTCTTGTTGAGTGTATTCGACAATGAATATCAAATTAATTTCAGTAGATTAGTAGGTTCATTCACTAGAAGTTTCAAAATTAGTGATCCAAAAGTTGCATGTCAATATTTAATTTTAATAGCCATGGCAAAGGGAGGTGAATGTAAAGAAGAAATTGCTATTTGTCATGAAGCATTACGTGAATTGATCTTGACTTCTCGTGAATTTGGAATCTTATTGGGAGAATTAAATCAAGCTAATGGAACTAAAATCCTGGGTATTTTAGAAAGACAAAGAAAATTAATTAAATTGGAAAATATTGATGAATTCTATCATCAAATTATTGAAATTACTGCTAGTAAATGTGAAGAAGAAGGTAGAATATTTGATGCCTTGTTGTTATATCAATTATGTTGTGAATATGATACTGTTGTTTCTTTAATTAATAAATTATTGGCAGAGATTTTTGCTACTAGTGATTTGAATAAGCCAATTATAAGATATGGTAATTATCAAGTTATTTCCAATGGATATATTGACGATAATAAAGAGTGTGAAGATACTGTTGATAATAATATAATTTTATTGTCTCAACATATTATGAGGATCTTCAATAATAATGGTTCTATATTGGATAAGATATCTCTGCAAAAGAAGAGAACTTGTGATTTATTATTACCAATGGTTACAATTAGAGATTTATTCCTCAAAAAGAATTGGCGTGAAGTAATTACACAAATCAATCAATTGAATCTTATTCCAGTAGGACCTAATGATGATCTTATTAAGATTAGAAACATGAGCGAAATGATCCAAAATAATGATTTGGATGATAATTTGATTAAAGTTATTCCTTCTTTGTTGATTATGGTTATGACTAGTGTTTGTCATTTGAACTATGAGATCTTATCGAAGAGATATCAATCTTTAAGCAACCAAAGAGATGAATTGTCTAGTTGGAAGCAAGTGGCTAAGAATTGTATGATTTACGCTGGGATGGTACAATATAAGATGCCTAGAGAAACTTATAGTTTGTTGATCAATTTAGAATCACAATTGTAGAACCTTTGTATAATTAGATAGTTAAGAAAAATTATTCTCGATAGTAACAAATAAATTTTTCAATCAGATTGTAGAGACCATCTGTTCGTTTGACCCCCAATGCCACCTAAACAGAAAGTGAAAGATTCCAGGTCTTCCAAATCGAGTTACACGTTTCCACAAACATTCAAAAACTTACCAGCGGACCTCACAAAGAGTTTCTATATACCGAGACCAGAATCAATAGTTTCAGATCAAATCATTATCATCAACAATTTCTTCACCAAAGAACTTTGTAATGAATTAATAAAATCATTCGAACGAGAATTAACCCTTGAGACGACTCCACTCATCAAAAGCAAAGAATACGCATTAAGATACAATGACCGATGTTCCATACCTGATGACCTAGCATCAAGTGATATACTATGGCAATATCTTTCAAAGATTTTATTACAAGAAAAGCAATACGATGAGGATGAAGAGATGCAAGAGATTCATGATATTTTTGGCAATGCATGTGGATTGAATCCCCAACTACGTGTTTATAGATATAGAAAAGGACATCATTTTGATAAACATTATGATGAATCGGTAGTTTGTCCCATTCCTCCAAAAGGTGATAAGAAGGGCAAGACTAAATGGACATTGTTGATTTATTTAACTGGGGACGAGGAGTTTAAAGGAGGGGGAACTATCTTCTATCCTGAATTGAGAGGAGTAGAACCAATGAATATTCATCCTTGTAAGGGAATGGCGTTATTGCATAAGCATGGAGATGATTGTTTGAAACATGAAGCGGAAATAGTCAAAGATGGAGAGAAATGGGTATTGCGAAGTGATGTTGTATATCCTATATAAGAGATTTACTTATAAAGAAATCATTAGTGGCATCAAAGATTTGATTGGTTTGTTGTAGTCTATCTCGAACCCATTTACTTAATTTGTTTTGGATTCTTGGGTAATTGAATCGTTTGTCTATTAAATAAATAAGTGAATAGTCGTTGATGTGTCTGATACTTCTTCCAATACTTTGATTGACGGCTCTCATACATATATTCTCATAATAATTTCTTGATTTGTCCATAGCTTCTTGTCTAGTACCTCCTTTGGTGAGCACGCTATTCTCGATGAACTTTCTTTTAGCAATCATTTCACCAGAATATGCGTTGGGATAGGGTAATCCAACCATAAGGACTGCTCTTGCAAGATTGTCGGAAAAGTTAATCCCTTCAGACATCTTGCCTCCCACAACTGAGAAGAGAATTGCACCCTTTTTCTCGTTATTAATGATCTGACTGTACTGAGATAATACTTGCTCAACTTTGGAAGAGTCTGAAGGCTCCTGAAAAACTGACTTTATTGATCGAATTGATCTCATAATACCTGATTTTTCCCATATTTCTAATGCCTGATTTAGGTACTTATAACTTGGGAAGAAAACAACAACTCCATAAGGGATTCTTTTGCAAGCTTCAACGATAAGCGATCCTAATGCAGAAATCAATTTCACATCTTGTCTCTTCTCAAACAGAAATTCAAGCTCAGTACCATTCATTTGTGAAACTGGGAATACTTCAAGATTATTCTTTGGAATTACATGTCCACATGAGAACTTCTTGACTTTGTCAACTGGGACCAATGGGAAAAGATAATCCACATAATCAGACATTGGCTCCATTGTACCTCCACATAAAAGAACACATTTGGCTTGGTCTATGATTTCTTTGAATGCTGCGCTGGGGTCTAGTAACATGTAGTTCAAAGTAGTTGTTCCGTTACTCTTGTCCCAAAAGTATTTCCCCTCCTTCGAAGGGTTCGCTATACTTTTGAGGAACTTGACAATGACAAACAAAAGTGGATTGGAACTACTTCTGGTTTCATTTTCGGTTTTCTCGAGGTATGATTCGATTTTGTACGCAATTTTGGATTTATGTAAGTATTGGTCTAAATTACGAGCATTGAGTAGATCCCCTGTTGAATTCTTGAAAATATCTTCAATTTGAACTTCTTCACCTGATTTTATGCTATTCGATTTTTCACAAGACTCAATGAATTTGGTTAATAGTTCACAAATCTTAACTAATTTCAGCAAATTGATTCGATTTCCACTATTCAATTTCTTGAGGAACTTGGAACGGTACAATTTTAAGGATTTTGTAACTTTGGTTAATTGATCAATACTGATTTTCACTGAATATAATGAAGTTATTACATCCAAGATATTGTGAGCTTCGTCAATAATAATTATTGAATCCTTGATATCCAAGTTTAAAATATCTCTTGTGGAATCTTGAAATAGCATTTGATAGGGCAATGAAATTATTTCTGTTAATTCAATGCCTCTTCTAACCGAGTAATATGGGCATACCTTCATACTTGTACCCAAGTAGTTCAAATCTTCTATGTCTCTGATTTGAGCAAGGCTGAGATCAGCAAATTCTTTAGTTAATCCTGAATTCATGTAATTCTTGGGAAGAAACTCACACCCTTCTTTCGTTTTCTGTAAATCAATACAAGCGTCGTTCATACTTTGGTCAATACGCAATGCTCTGACCTTGTCATTTATGCATAATTGTTTCCTTGAACCAAGGGGCAAATATTTTGTCCGTTCTTCTAGTTCATCAAATGATGCCTTGAATTTGGTTAGTCTCAATTGATCCGAGAATTGATTCAATTGGGAATGGGTTCTAGATGTATAAAAAATCTTAATTGGACATTCATTAAGGAAGTTTACGTCATTAGCTGATTCTGCGCGCTTCATTAACTTGTTTATTTCCTTTGATAATTTTTCATTTTGATCTTCGATTGTATTTAGCTCGGAGTCACTGTAGTAATCATCCGGGAGAAACTCTTCCTGTGAGTCAGACAGTTTGTCTACTTTGAATCGCTTGAATGATTTCTCCTTTAATTTTTCCTCTCTCCTAACGTTGCTTGTAAAATCATTTTCAAGTTTGTCTAAATATTGTTCATACTCCTTTAATTTGCTCTTGGATCGATTTACTATTGATTCTCGATAAGCAGTTTTAACCCATTCAGGTTCTTCTTCTTCTTCACCTTCATCGCTTTCTTCTTGTGTACCTGTCTTTCCATTTGAAGTTTCCTGGAAGGTATTGTTTCTCTTATATTCACGTAACCAGGTCATAGATGAACATATAATAGACAAAGTCTTCCCAGTACCCGTAGGACTTTCGAATATACCAATTTTATAACCATTCTCTATCGTATCATAAATAGCATCCATTAATTGGATCTGAATATCATATGGAGTATATGGATGGCTATATGGAACGGAATTTTCTTTGCATGTTGAAGTTTTCATTTGCTGGAATCACATCTACTTGCTTAAGTCTCGATGAATTATTAGTAATTAGTAAAAATGTTTTTCCAACAGACGCGTTTTACAACAATTGTGTATTTCCCTTAAAAGAACCACAAAGATGATTCAAATTGTGGGACGAAAAGTAAAAGAGAACAATTCCAAAAACTGATTGATATATCCTCGCTTGAATTGTCTGAGTGAATGGTTGGTTCTGCTAACAACGATTGACGGAATTTAACAAAAAAGTAGACCCAAAAGGTATCTGTCTGATAGAATTCAAGAAATATCAACGACAAGTGATATTCCAACAATTTTTAAAAGTTTTTTATGGCATACGTAGGGACTATTAGTATTTTGTGGATTGGTGATGTATCTTATAAGCTTATATAGTACGTATCATCTTTGTTGGTCCAACTTTTATATGTATCCATACCTCATCGCTTATGGTTGCAAAACTGATACAAATTCCGGTTTTAGATCACGTGAATTTCATATTTTTCATTTGGTCGGATCTTTTGAAAAGAGGAAAGTAAACAAATTTAATCTTCCCCCAATTCTTCTTAATATCGTTTCTTCATTATCCAGAATTGAATGTCATTAATCACTGATTACCCCCTTCTTAAAGTAGAGGCATCGCTACCTCAGAACAACCCATGTCAATGGACAGAAAACTTGCAATTGGCCATATGTGGATTTACTCAATTGGCAATCATTGAACCCAAACTACCATCATTACATCAAGGGATAATCAAAGTTAACAATAATCCAGTATTGGATCCTAAGCATTTATTCCAAATGTCTACTATCTTAGATGAAGAACAAGTTCAATATTTACCGCTTGGGAAATTCAATAAAGTCAATGTTGATTCTGCGGATGAACCTTTCGATATATCCTATATTAATGACCCTACAATTGTTGCACACCAATGGAGTTCAACTTCTCAGACTTCGCGCGATAACATGATAGGTGTCTTGTTCAACACTGGTGAATTGATTATTATGTCGAGAAAGAATGTCCAAAGCACTAAGTATGATGTGAGAGTGCAAATGTTTGAAGTGTTAGCCAAGCAACTAGGAATTAGTTTTGATGGGGAAGCGTATAGAGTTAATTCCTTTCAGAAATTTGCGTTGAAGGTTAGATGCTTTTCCCTTAGTACAATTTCAATTGGAACCGAGGATACTTTGTTTCTTTCAATTATCGATGGAAATAATACTTTGTCTGTTTATGAAATTAATCAAGATACATATAAAACCAAGCTATTGGTATCGCAAGAGCTTGGATTCAAAGCGGTCAAGATGAAATGGTCAAAATGGAATGGCAAGAAGAGCTATCTTGCAATAACGTCTATTGATAATGCAATTCATGCTTATGATCTTTCCTACGAAAATGATTTATTAGGAATTCAAATTCCTAGTATTTTAAATGCACCTACAAGATTTCAATGTGGAAAGCAAGAATATGTAAATATTGGAAATAAAACATATCTTTTATCTTTGTTCACTGGAAAGTTAACCATCTTTGAGATGGGAACACCTATCAAAGCATACGAATACACGTTTGATACTTTTGTTGCGTGTACTGCGATAGTAACTGGTTTGGCTGGAAGAGTTTTGACTATTATCCTTACATTTGAAGATGGAAATATTATTACATTGAAGTTTGATGCAGGTGGCTCAAAAGCAATTGAAACAATAAAGACAGATAAAGCTCTTAAAACCTTTATTGCGAGGGCTCTTTATACGTTCCAGATTTCGAATACAACTTTAGATGCAGATGAAGAAGGAGTAACAAAGGGTGAAACCGAAGGTAATGAGGAGGAATCAGGTATGGAAGGTATATTTGTAATAAACGGTCTACATCCTGTTTCCAGTGATCTTTTAGCACTTGTCTATAAGGTGATACCAAAGGATGCTTTTTCTCATATTACACGAACACAGTATGAAACTCATTTACAGTTTGTTAAGTTGGATACTCCTCTCGATCAACCCATCGAAGCTGTTTCTAAGAAAACCTCAATCACGAAAGCGGTAGAATATTGGTTGTCTAATTATGAGAAAATTCCATGCTTGGAATCTGCAACTCACGAATATCTTAAAGTTGAAGCCTTTGTGGATGGGATTGAAAAATTTACAAATGAGAACCTTGTGGAGATTAAAGACCTTGATTTACAAGTGGATTCGGACCTCGGCACAGATTTCCGGACTATGTTGATTGAGCTATTCAATCGAAATCCAATCGTTAATCAATTACAATATTATCATACTTTAGGAAAAATCATAATCAATGGCTTAATTGTATTTAAGGAAAAAAGCGAAAAGCTTATAAGTATACTTGATCACTGTAAGCTGTATCTAATTGAAATTGAAAGGTCAATTTCGATATATTTAAAATTATTGATGTTTGAGTTTATAAAAGTTAACAATGTTCAACTACAAGACGAATTTGATAAGTTTCTAATGATTACCAATTATCAACAATTGAATAATTTAGGTGTTGAAATTGATGTCAATATTCCTAGCTCGGCGGTGGTTACTATCGGGACTAAGTTCTATGCGGAAAAATTTGAGGTGCATATTGATGACATGATTCCGGAAGATAAACTAATCGTTTCAACAACTGGTCATGGATGGCTACAATGTAAGCTTTCCAATATTCCACTTTTGCAAATGAATAACAGAAGAGATGAATTAGCTGAATTTCATTATATTATTATTGAGGATCATTTTGGTCAATTAATTACAACTTTATTAAAGACAATTGAATTTTGTTATATTACGGGTAATAAAACCTACAAATTAAAATAATGATGTCAATACATATAAAGGAGATGACATGAATTGATCATTGACAAAATCACCATTTGTTATCAGATGATAATTATTCCAAATACTTTCCCCTGTACACCAAGCATGAAATCTTCCTGGGGTTGAAGGCGGAGGTGTTGTTATTTTTACTATAATATAACCCATACTCATAACTGCAAATGAATAAATTACCATGGCTATTTGAGGGAATGTATAGATTGATAAGTAGTAAACTAAACCAATTCCAAATAATACCCCTTGTCTCGTATTGATCCATTGCTGTCTTTCTAAAGGAGCAAAGTGTATTATCTTTAAATACACGGTAGCTAAATCTTCTCCGAGATTTGTCGCACCATAGAAAGTTGTCAAAATGAGCGATGTGTAATAATAGTCACAGAATCCAAGTACTGATACTAATACTAGGGATTCCATTGTTCCTAGTTTCTCTGTGCAAGTTCTAAATACTATAGTTGCTAGTATGATTGTAGATATCTTCCCTGGGAATAATGTAAGTGTCCAAATTGAGATGTTTAATAAATATAAATTCATATATCTTCTCAATAGAAGTCTGAAGTCCCTTGAATGTTTCCATAAATGTCTAAATGTCTTTCTCCAGTCATCATAAGGTGCCTCATCTTTTTCTAAAGCTTTGAGCTTATTGTGGTAATATGTCGATAATACCGTATCTGAAAATCTCAAGTTGGATAAAAATAGTGTCTTTATGTTTGGATCGAAGTGAATGTACATCGAGAATAGGAAAATGTTCAAATTGGAATAGTTGTTAATAAAATGTTCTAAACAGACTATGCAAGAAGTATCTCCATTGCAAAGTCTTAAAACAGTATTACGGAAAATCAATTTGGTTAGGTTTAGAAGACCAGTTGTAATTAGATAGAACAAAATGGAAATCTTGAAACTTTTCATAAAAAGACCACAAACTTCCCGGCTAAATAAATCAGGATTCTGTAATGTTCTGTATATTGATAGAATTGTTAAATGAATACTCCTTAATATCAATAGGAAGGAAAAGTGATGCGAAGGGTTTGATATAAATATTGGTGAGGCCATTTGTACTGAAAATCTAAATAGTGGATGCAAAAAATTTATAAACTTAGTGAGTTCAGTTTCTATTTTAGGATACTATTCTATAGGAATAAGTTATCTTGGTTGGTCGTTTTGAAAGCATGTCTAGATAGATGCATATCCATACAATTTGCATAAAAGAATGAGTGAATTAAAATTTTAAAAATTTTCAGACCCTGGGATATAAACACATTTTGGATGTGGAAATGAACCCACGGTGTGTAGCCTCATGTTCCCAATTTCTTTTCCCTTCCAAAAGTTCTGTGCATAAGAACCGAACACAAAAAATAAAATATTTTTAGTGTCACTAAATATCCCAATTGACGTAAAAACTGAAAAAAAATTGACATTTCAACGACATTCCCGACGACATCTTGAGGGCCGACATTAGGACCGGAAAGAACAGGAAAATCGCTCGGGTATTAAAGTCCTTCGATGAGATCCGTACCCCTCTATTCCTCGAAATAAAAATTCGTTCGGCATCTGCCAAAACGAGTCAATCTTAGCAACGTACGGAGTCACAAATTGTGCAAAGGGACTCTGAACTTGGTCAAATCTCCACACTTGACAATGTTCGAAAGGGATGATGGGGTAAAACGAAGTCACTCCTTCAAACTTACTCTGTTTCTGGCTAAGTTGCCGGCAAAACTTTGCTTGTATTTACTAGTGCCACAACGGTTATAGGCGTATAACGTTGTAAACTTTCATACATGACTCTACTTGCCGTTTAAGTCTCTTTGGGGTTATTTTTTATCCATTTTTATGCTACATTTATACTTCCTTGAAGATATTTGCCTTTCGTTCCCACTTTATTGTTGTGCAAGGGGGAAAGCTGGGTCATTCTTTCTTCTTATAAATATTCCTTTAATCTCTCGAGGTTAGATTCTTAAAATACTCAAAGATTTTCTTAGTCAGTATTTTATTTTTTTGTTTGCCAATAATATGTCAACATTAGATTTGCAGCCAGTAGCCTTACCCAATCCACACATACAAACATCTTTGGTAGATGTAACCAATAGATTACCAATTAAACCCCCTTGTAGAGTATTCTTTAAAAATGAATTGGAACAACCATCTGGTAGTTTTAAATTAAGAGGAATTGGATATTTGGTTAAAAGTTCCATAGAAAAAGCCAAGAGAGAGCAACCAAATAAAGAAATTCAAATATTTGCTTCTAGTGGAGGTAATGCAGGATTAGCAGCTGGTTATCTGGCTTATTATTATAAACTTAAATGTACTGTGGTTTTGCCGGTCATTTCCAAGAAGGTCGTTCAAGATAAATTAAAATCATATGGAGCCAACATTATCTTGTTTGGTAACAATATTAACGAAGCTGATAAACACTTGAGAAATTTAATGAATTCTATGGACTTAGATGAAGTTGTACCAATTTATTGCCACCCTTTTAATAACCCAACGATCTGGAAGGGACATGAAACATTAGTTGATGAAGTCGTCGATCAATTAGGTCCTTCACAAGCAAAGAATTTAAGAGGGATGGTTTGTTCATTTGGTGGTGGTGGATTATATAATGGAATATATCAAGGGATGAAAAATAACAATATTCGCAATGGAGAAATCTTAGCAATTGAAACATCACAAGCTCCCACCTTAACTCAATCATTAAAAGCTGGAGATTTAATTACATTACAATCGGTCAACTCATTAGCCACCTCATTAGCATGTTCTCACACAACCAAGAATACATTACAATACTTCAACGATTCATCTTTCATTGAATCAAAATTAGAACTAATAGATGATGTGGATGCCTTGAGAGGATGCCTCGCTTTTAAGAAGTGTACTAACAAGACAGTAGAACCAGCATGTGGTGCAGCATTATCTGTAGTATATGATAAGATTGATGCCTTTTACAAACACTTTGGTCATTTGAAACCCAACGATATCGTTGTCATCGTCGTCTGTGGAGGTACTTGCACAACTGACCAAGATCTTGCTGGATTCCAAACAATCATCAATAAATCTGAAATCAAATTGTAGAGATTTTTATATTTATATATTTATACAAGTAATCAATATGAGTGTCTTTTTCCCACGGTAAAAAAAATTGTTGCAACTAGCCATAACCTGTTTATCCATAAACTTTAATGTCTTCTAACCTCTTACGGTCCTACTCTTATGTTATACTCTTGCATCCATCTCATTCTATCAAAAAATGCAAAAATAATGAAGGATGCGAGGTTCGAACTCGCGCGGACACTGTCCAGTAGATCTTAAGTCTACCGCCTTAGACCACTCGGCCAACCCTCCATTTGTTGAGTTTTGGATTTTGAAAGCTTTTGTTCATAACTTATTTCACGTGATAAACGCGTGATATCCACATGATTTTCGCGTGACTTAGGCGTGATTTGTCCTCGGAAGTTCGATAGTCGGTCCTCCGGTCATGTATAAACCGACCAGCTGCACATGACCCAGCACGAAGAATGAAAGAATTGGGTAGAAACGTTTGCGTGATTGACCTTTTGAGTATTTAGTAGGTATGTGTAATCTGGTGGTAAGACCTACTGACAAGCTATTTATTTAGAGTTGACTTAATGTTTAAATTTTGTAAATTATTTGGTGGAATATTGACAAATAAATTGATGAGTCGGACCACCACCTAGATAACTAGACAAGAAGATGCGAACTTTATTATTAGTTGTTTAGATCTACAGGGAATGATATAATCGGAAAGGCGGGCTCCCATTTTTAGCTTATCCTATTAGTCTTCTCAAGCGGATTTTATCGTTTCTTGTTTTTGTGTTTGTACAAGTTAGACCAATTTGCAATTCAAAAGGTAATCCAGAACTTCGCCATTAACAAAATTTTAGCAATACTAATGTTTGCAATTACATTTACCCTTTGTCGTTTAAGCCATGTTCCTAATTTTTTTGCTTGATGTACTCATTTGTAGAAAATTGGTGTGCTTCGAAAATCTTATCTGACAAACAAAAATTTGCAGCAATTCTGAAATTAGAAGAAAATTGCAAGTTGCGTTTAAATACAAAGTATTCTTAATTTAATATGCAAACTTATTTAATATACAAACTTATTTATTTAATATACAGAACTAAGCTTTTACATTAGAGCTTTCCAAGAATTGAAGATGTCTTTCGATTTCATGACAAGCTTTCTTTCTATCATCAGTCCCACTTAATGGAACGTTCATAAGATCAATCAATGGCTCTTCACAATAACACCATTTCAAACTCTTAAAAATAGTAAGTTCAAAATCATACCCATTCAATTCTTTTAATAAATCATTTCCATAGAGTCTTGTTGTTCTAGGACCATCGTTGATCACAAGTTTAGATCTATCATCTTTTTGGACGAATAATTCATTCAAGTAATACTTTGGCCAATTTGCATGTAAGAAGAATAAAGATGAGGACTTAAATAAATGGAAGTCATAGTTGTCACACGTATCATCAAAAGCATGTCTGGCATATTTTGAAGGTAGTTCACTATAATAATCTGATTTATGTAAATGTTCTTGTTGACTGTTTTTATTTTTCTTTTTGAGGTCTTCTTCAGCCACAGGGTCTGGTTCATCATTTGATTGAATATAATCGATAATTGGATCATATTGTCCCATAGCGAAAAGTTCTCTCTTTTTGCTTTTAGCATTCATTGGACCAAATTCTCTATTGAACTCATTAACTTGATAATAAGGTAAATCTAATCTATGAGCAGCAGCAATAAAAGTTTCCTTATCACCTTCACCAGCAGCACCTTGACTGAATAAGGGATAGAAATAGTCTGGTCCAAAGTAGTTATAATACATAGCTAATACCAAAGTTCTGAAATGATGACGTTTGTTAATTAATAATTGACCAGTTTCAGAACTTGCTTCTGGAATTGAATTCTTGGTATCATGTAATGAGTAGTGGGAAGGATCCGTTGGAGCACCTCTTGGGTCTCCCTTGATATAAGAATTTCTAACCATGAAGTTTGGATCAATTGGAATATCAGCAATTTCGTAATAGGTTGGGGAAGTAGATCGTCTCCAAAAATCTGGCCACAATACCAAATGTTTATCAGTGAACGGTTTATTATTGAATAAAACATCGGGATTTCTAATAGGTAAATTATCAGCATCAAGATAGAGAACTCTTTCAAATGAAGAGATTAAGAGGGCAATATTTTTCAATTGGAAGCCTTCAATTTTATTGTTGAAATATCTTGGTAAATAATCAGTCATTAATTTACATTTACCATTAAGGGTAGGTAAAATACGTTCACAGAATTGAATATCATAATCTGCAGCCTTTGGAATAATAACTTCAACAGGTAATCTTGACCCATTTGATCTCAAAATCTTGATGGATAAGAAAACCAATTGATTATATTTACCACCAGCTAAGTAAACAATACCATCACCTTTCATAAAATCATTAAATTTATTTTGTATTAATAAATCATCAGGCCAATCATTCATCATTTTATTTAAGAAAGCAGAATGTGATTTCTTTAAACTAGCAACCTCTTTATCTGATAACTTAAGATATCTACCTAACATATCTTTAGTTCTAACCATTTCATCTAAATAGTTTTCTCTTAAATGACCTCCATATATTGGCAACTTACCATCGTTAGTAATCAAAGCTTTTTCTTTAACTTCTGCCAATTCTTTGTCAGATAAATGTCTTAATTGTTTATAGTAATCCATTAAAGCTTTTTTGTTCGGATAGTGAGCCTCATTATTGATGGGTGAAATATCTGGTTTACATTCATCCATAATTCTAAATAAATAATCAAAGAATAAATGTATAGTTTGAGTGAATTTTGATTCCATTTCAAAAATTTCAATAAATGAATTATTTAATTGTAATTCGTTTTGTTCATTAATATGATTAACCATTTTTTTATAATTATATCCTTCAATAACTTTTAAGTCAATATCAATATCAATATCAGACTCAAAATTTCCTGAAGATAAGAAATTCCAAGCTTGATCTGAAGTATTACCCAAATAATCTTTTTGTAAGATGACTAAGTTTGTTTTGGAATCTTGATGATATCCAGAAATGGAATACAGGTCTTCTTCATTTTGATTTCTAAATGTAAACTTTGATAATGTTTTTAGTATTGTACAACTACTACCTGGAGAAGGTTATATTTTATAGTTTACTTTATTACACTCTCGGTATAACCCAAGTAGGATGATATTTCTATGTTTGGCTTGCATTCTTCTTTTTTTTGAAAAGCTTGGAGATATTAGGTAGCGAATGAATATTAGTAAGATATAACTTTATTAAGATGTGGTCGCAAAAAAGGGCTTACTGAACCTGATTAATGAACCTTCAAAAACAGGACGAAAGAAACGAAAGGAAAAGGTTGATGAAGTTTCAGTTATATACAGAGAGAAGGGGATGTAAAATCCCCCTAGCAATAAAATTTAGGGAGGATCCTAACCTCATTTTATTCAATAGCAACAATTACCAATGGGAGAAAGAATGAGTGGTTTTAATTAACCACAATTTGAAGCCCCAAAAATAAACAACAAGCAAAAAAGAATATTTCGCAATTACAAAATTCAAGTTAAAAACTTTATTTAAAACACAGAAAATTAAAAAATTAAAAGATCTTGTCCCTCGTGGTGACATCAGATTAAATTCAAAGGGGAAAAAAGAATAAAAAATAATTACTCGCAGTACGGCAACAATGTTTCTTTTTTTTTGAGATATCTATTGTTTACAACGTGCGGTTCTTTGTTCATCAAAGGCATTGATTAGAAATGTCGATTGAGTAAATTAGATAGCATTCCAAAGTTATTATTCTTAGAAACTGTTACAAAGATAAACATTCCGCGTCGCCATTTAAGGAGATAATACACGTCCTGGCTGTTGAAGATATAAACGCGGTATCAGAGAAATAATCCCTGATACCTCGCTGATTATAAGCCACAAAACGGGGGGACCGAAAATGAAAGATTAAGGAATTTCAGATATGGAATCCTTGCTACTATAGACCCTTTTTATACTTTTAAAGTTGTTGTACTTGCTTGCAAATATAGCGGGAATTATAGTTAAGAAAAAAAATATCTCAAATGCCTTTTTTGTGTAATTCATGTCGCTCCTCTAAATTATATTTATAGAATTTTATATTTATAGAATTCTGTCAACATTACGGCAAAAGGTGCCTCTATAAAGTTAAAACCCTAACTATCTCTTATTATTGAACTTTCAAGGCAAACTGCCTTTTGGGGGGTTCTACTATTTGAAAGATGGAAATTTATAGGATTAGCCCTTCATTTTGGCGTAGACTTTCTCGAAATGTAGCCTATAGCAACACTCACTCGTGCAACACTCATGCGTACTGGGAATATGACTTTTGCAACGGGTAAGTTTCTAGATTATCTTGCTTTCTCAATAGTTGTCGTCGTTTTGTTCCCGTTTCAAAAAAAGTAGAATGTTCCGGAATTCAGATATCACACGAGGCTTATGTGCTTTCCATGGCAACTTATAGATTGTGGCGGAGTGTTGTTTAAAGAAAAATGCTTGTTGTTTTTGTGCACAAGACATCTATACCCGACTGGTTATTGAGGCATTCCTCACTAGGTGTATAGAATTATATTTCTAACCATCCATTAAAAATGATACTTGCCTGTCAAGTAGA